>NC_071506.1:74739427-74904427 GCF_027887155.1 Malaclemys terrapin pileata | reverse complement strand
TTTTCAGTTCTTTTGCAGGCTGGGCAGAAACACAGTCCTACCACAGCTCTGATTGAGCAATTAAAATAACAAAAGAGGCTTCTCATTAAGCCTATTTACCTCTATTCTTTGAACAGTGCAGAAGAACAGGTTAAGCCAGTCTAGAGAGGACCTCTGGGGGCAGGGGTGTGCAGCCTCCTGATCAGGACTCCTGTCCCCACCCCTCTTACTTTCACAGGGCTTTGGCAGTGGAGCCCCTGGCTTAATGAGGTCCTCTCCGCTAAGGATGACCCCCCCCCCATGTGGAACAGGTTAAGCACAGTCCTGCTTTCCTGCATTCCCACAATAATCACAACATTGATAACAGCATTTCACTACCCACTGCATTCAGTACTGATGTGATTTGCGACTCAACACCAGCCAAGTTGATTACAATGAGCAAAACACCATTGCATCTGCTGAATATCTAAGCAAAGCAGGACCAAACTGTATTCACATAACCAGACCCAGAGTCTCTCCCCCTCCCAGCTAGCCATCAGGGAAGCATTCATTCAGACTTTGCTTACATCCTCCCCCCAGCCTAGAATTTGTCGTCCCGGCAAATCACGATCCAGATTTATACCAACTGCATGAGTTCTCCACAAAGGGTCTGAGGAAATCCACTATGGCTGCCACAAGCCTGTGAGCTAAGTGTACCACTTCCTCACTAATCACTCCAGGTGGATCGTAAGTTAGCCTGTTTACTGGCCTTATAACCCTGTTGTGCCTATTGAGAGTGGGCATGGCAGGGGCAGTGGGGACTTCTTCTGGGAATAGGGATGATGAACGGGGTTCCCTTGAGGGTACCCCCTCGACTGGTACAGGCCCCTGCATCTCTTGCTCAGATACTGGAATGTCCAGGGCATCAGGGATACTTGCCACTTGTATGTCCCCTCTGTCCAGCAACCTAGGTGTATCATCACAGGTCATGGTACATCCCATAAGGGGTGCCTACCAATTCCCCCACAGATACGAGGAGGTTTCTATGTACCATCTTTATTTGCCCTAGCCCTGTCTCAGGTTTAATCTTGTAGACTGGCAGATCTCCCAGTTTTACCAAGTAAGGTATTGCCTTCCATCTGTCAGCAATCTTATGTTTGCTAGCAACACCCACATTTCATAGCAGAACTCTGTCTCCTGGCTGGAGCTCCTGCGAATGCATCCTAGCATCATACCAGTGCTTGTTACTATCTGAGTTCTTGTGGGCAGCAGCCATAGTCAAGCGATAAGCATCCTGCAGTTTTTCTCTTAGTTGGGAAACATACTGCAGATGTGTCTCATATCTTTCTCCATCCTCTGATACCCTGAAGCACAGGTCTATGGGTAATCTAGGCTCGTACCCAAACATCAAGAGATATGGGATGACTCCTGTAGCATCATTCTTCATGGCATTGTAGGAATGCACCAAAACCACAACATTCTGGCTCTAGGTTGCTTTCTGTTCTGGATGTAAACTCCCAGCATATCTAACAGAGTCCAATTGAATTGATCTGACTGAGGGTCACCTTGCAGGTGGTAAGGTGTTGTTCTGGACTTCTTAATTCCTGCCATCCTTAGTATGTCCTTCAAGGGGTGACTCTCAAAGTCCTGTCCCTGATCAGAGTGTATCCGATACGGGAATCCATACACTGAAAAATATTTCTCCCAGAATACCCGAGTAACTGTGGTGCCCTATGGTCTTGTATGGGATATGCCTGTGCATACCATGTAAAATGGTCAGTTACTACTAAGATGTTCCCAACATTCCTCCTGTCCACTTCTAAAGACAAAAAATTAATGCATACCAGCTCCAAAGGTTTGCTGCTTGTGATATACTTCACATATGCTGATCTAGTGGCCAAAGTTTTCCTTTGAACACACCAAGCACATGTCTCAAATTTCTTGTGTACGTCCTCAGCCATCTAGGGCCAGTAGAACTTACTACGAGTAAGTTCCAGGGTTCTCTCCATTCCCAAATGTCCAAAGTCATCATGCAACCAGCAGGGTGGCGGTGGAGAAGTGTGATGAGCGACCAGCAGGGTGGCGGCGGCGATGTACGATGAGCAGCCAGCTGGGTGGCTGGTGGAGGAGCAGGACGATAGTGGTGAGCCAGTGGCCAGGGCTCTGTACTCTTTTGGTAGCACTAGTTGTGTTCGCTGATTTTGTAAAGGATCTGCTGTGATCTGGTGCAGCACTCCCTGTATCAGTTTTAGTTTGCTCCATTCCCTCAATAGTAGTCTACCCTCGGGGATAGATGGAATAATTGCAACAGCGTTTTGCCCGTCTCTTTTTGCAAGTTGTGTGTCACGAATGTCAGTATCTTGCACTTGGACTTTTTGCCAGTGAGCAGCATTGAGCATGGACAACGGAGACTGGTCCAACACAATATAATTCACAGAGACAGATGGTACACTTTCAGGGGGCAGGCCCAGAGTTTCTGCAACACAACCATGAAGACTCTCACGGGTCCCTGACTCTTGATAACTTCCATTGCAAATAGCTCTCACTCCATCCATAGGAATCACAGCAATTTCTGATGGCTGCGGACGCCATGACAATGCATCCGCATCTACATTGCTTCTTCCTGATCGATACTGAATGCTGAACTCATAGCTAGCCAAGGTGGCTACCCATCTCTGCCCTATAGCACTTGTCAACAGGTAAGTCAGCGGATTGTTGTCTGTCCACACTTGAAACCTAGCTCCATACAAGTAGTCATGAAACTTCTCAGTGATGGCCCATTTCAAGGCCAAGAACTCCAGTTTGTGGACGGGGTAGTGAGTTTCACTATCAGACAGCCCTCGGCTGGCAAAGGCCACAGGTTTATGTTTGTCTTCAACTTCCTGGTATAGGACCGCTCCTAAATCCTCCAAACTGGCATCTGTATGTAGGATAAATGGCTTGCTTGGGTCAGCAAAGACTAGGACCGGAGCATGAGTTAGGCAGTTAATGATTTCTCGAAAAGCCCTTTCACATCTCTCGTCCCATCATGGTCCAAAGGGCTCTAAGGGGACATAGTGTCTCTGTTCAGGAGGCCTTGGGGACCTCCCCTTACTCTTGGTTTTACACTTGCTCTTGCTGGATGGGTAAGATCATTCAGAGCCTTTACGATTGTAGCATAATTCTTTACAAACCTGCGATAATAACCACTAAATCCAAAAAAGGTCTTAAGCTCTCTGTAATTACTTGGGTGTGGCCATGTAGTGTGTGCTTCTATTTTATCCGGATCAGTACTCACACCCTCTTGGGACATGATGTGACTCATGTACTTCACTGATGTTCTGCAGAACTGGCATTTATCAATGGAACACTGCAGTCCATAGGCCTCCAACCTATCAAGCACTTTAAGAAGTCTTTCTTCATGTTCTTCCCAGGTCCTTCCAAATACAATCAGGTCATCCAAATAAACCAAGACTTGCAGTAAGTTCATGTCTCCCACAACTTTCTCCATAAGATGTTGAAATGTGGCAAGTGCCCCAGAAATCCCTTGAGGCATGCGTTCAAACTGATAAAACCCTAATGGGCAGATGAAGGCTGTCTTCTCCTTACCTTCTGCTCCCAGAGGGATCTGCTAGTATCCACTTCGAAGATCCAATACTGAGAACCACTTGCTTCCCAGCAAACAGTCTAAGGCATCTTGTACTCGAGGCATGGTGTATTGGTCGACCACAGTACGGCTGTTTAGGGTGCAGTAGTCGATACATATTCAGATTTTTCCATTCTTTTTACGGACCACCACAATGGGTGAGGCATATGGCCTGCGGGACTCAGTAATGATGCCATTTGCAATCAGCTTCTGAAGATGATGTCGCACATCTTCCATCTCTTAGAGAGCAATCTTCCTAGATCTCTCCCTGAAGAGTTGAGAGTTGTATTGTCTGATGTTGTGCTCTACCCCTTTTGCACACCCCATGTCCCACCCATGCAGTGAGAATACCCTGGATATTTCACGAAGTTTCTTCCTCAGGAGGTCCTTCCACTCCTCGGACAATGGCGAATCTCCAAAATCAAACTTTGCAGGATCTATTGCTGGAACTTGAGTTTCACACTGGGGACTTACCATGGTTTCAGGCTCAGAGAGGTCTGCTATCTTCTGCCTTTGCTTCACAACAACATCTTGGCTTGTTTCATTAGTAATCAGTATAATCACCTTTTCCTGGGCTTCAGCAGGTACAGTTATGACTCCACTGTTGACCAGCACTCCTTTAGGGAGCTCTCCTTCAGCCACTGCTCTACCATTGTTAATGCCCCTTTACTGCCTTTCAGTCATGTACTCATGACAAGCACTTCTTGCTTCATCCTTGCAGGCACTACTAAGGGGGTCGTGCCTGTGTACCTCAATGCCCCCATCGATAGCTCAGATGTCTCCTTTTTAGTGCTCTCAACTTTCCTACAGGCTTCAGCACAAAGCATCTATAGATCATCAGGGTGTTCAGGTATTGGTCCCCAGCCCATCGTCTGCAGTAATCTGCGAGTACCATGAAGAGGCTGCAGTTGGTCCCTACCAGCACATACACATCAGAGATTCCTTTAGGGTCAGGGCATATTAAGACAGCGGTGTCTACCTCTTCTTTTACCCCAGCAACCTCCTCCGGGAATTCCAGGTGCACTATGACATATGCTTGGTAGGGGTATTCATCCATGCTGAGGCCACACAGGCCAAGGCTGGTCAGTGGCTGTTTAGGCAGGTGCCTAAGCATCTGTTGGTAGAATGACTGAAATATAATAGTCACTTGAGATCCAGTGTCAAGCACTGCTTTACACTCCGCCCCTTCAATCCTCACCGTGACCTCTTCTCGAGGCCCTATCAGCCCTGTGGGGATCCCAGCTGGACAGCCCCCGGCTCCAGACCCTTCAGCAGTTCCTTGCCTCCTCCCAGCTGATCCTCAGCTTTCCATACACTAAGGAGGGATTTTCTTCATTATGACACTTGGCAGTACTGTGTCCATCCTGACCACAGAAGAATTGCCCTTTCCCCCTTGGCTCAGGAGGGATGGTGGCTCTAAATGCTGACTTCTCCATCGCCACAGCCAGAGGCTCCTTACGCCTGGAAGTCTCTCTCTGGTCAATGGTCCTTTGCAGCTCAGCTATCCGTTGTTAGAACCTGCACTTGTTGGGCAAGTTCCTCTCTGGTGCTCACCACCAGTGCACTGGCTGTCCGCAGGGATGCTGTGCTGGCTGGCTCAGACAGTTGGGCTTCCCAAAAATCACTGGCAGTCTGCCTGTCTTCCTCCTCTCTGACCTCTTATCAGCTGGAAGTAACTCAGGGGATGTTCCCAGTCATTCTCTTAACTGGAGAGGAAGTAGAATCGGGTTCTGATACTGAGTTCCTCTTACAATTTGAGCTAGTCTGGTCTGATCCATCTGCTCTGCAGTTCCTGCTCCCCTCTTGACAGCTCCCTGAAGCAGCCTTTCCAGCCTCTGTACATAAGCTGAAACCTTCTCGCCCTACTTCGCGGTCGGGAATTAAGGAACTTACAATAACTGTCCTCAGAGCCCTCTGCGCTCCCAAAGGCATGCTTGAGGGCTTCTAGGCAGTCCTTCAGACTGACCCCAGGGTTAGTGAGCTTCAGGGTGAGAATCACCCTGCTGGGCCCCTGATGCTGGGCCCCTGATGCTCTCTACTAGACATCTTTGCTTCTTGGCATCTGGTACGGCCCACTCCTGCAGCATTTCAGTGGTATGTTTTAACCACGGTTGAACTCCTCTTTCCCAGGTATTGGGATGGGACCCCCAGCAAATAACCTTAACTTACAATAGGAGCTTGACGTAGCATGGTACAACACAACCTTTTCCAATGTTTGCCCCAGTGCTTTCGCCCAATCATCGGCCGAGGCTGCAGCCCCCGATCTAGGGGTGGCTGAGCCAGGGCCCAACAATCCTGACATATTAACCATTATACAGTGATTTTCTCAAAATATAAACACAACTGTTTCCCAACTTACTGAATCACTCAAGAGGTGCTTGCGAGGGGTACTGACCCAGGATCCCAGACAAAAGGTAACCTGTTTCCAGGTGAAGCCAGCAGCAACCAGGGCTGGGTTCAATATCAAAGGGTTCCTTTCCATCAGTATAACACAGAAATGGCTTAAGCCCCCACCTGGGAAAATTACACACCACCCTTGCAGTCAGTACTAACGTGATTTGTTACCCAACACCAGCCAAGTTGATTACAATGAGCAAAACGCTGCTCTATCTGCTGAATATCTAAGCAAATTTAAGCAAAGAGAAGCAAACCGTATTTATATAACCACACCCAGAGTCCCTCTCCTCCCCCACAGCTAGCTGTCAGGGAAGCATTCATTCAGACTCTGCTTACATTTAAATAAGAAAAGGAATTTACCTATCTGTAATTCTTGTTCTCTGAGGACATGAGATAGGATTACAAGGTCCCTCTCCCACCACCATTAATATCTTCTGGTAAAGTGCCCAGAGCTCTACAGACCATGCATACGTGTTTGCTCTTTCTCCTTCCTGGCTCTTCAGAGGAGTCTTTGGTAGCTACTTCCTTACTGGGTTATTTTGGGAGCTGCCTAGAAATGCCCGCCTTTCCAATTAAAAGGAAAGCTTTCAAGAAACTGTTGGAATCTACCTAATTCCCCTATACTTTAGCAGCAGGGCAGGCAAATTGGCTTCTGAGGTATCTTTATACTGCCTTATGGGGCATCTCTCAGCTGCTGTCTATTTGTTTTTTTGTATTTTTGGATACTTAATGTTTAAAATCTGAAACAAGACATTTTCTCTCAGACTGTGTAGGAATTAATTATTCAGCAAAGTCAATTTTATTAGAAAACAACAACAACAAAAAGTTGAACTCTGATGAACAATCCAAATGAGCCTGACTGATCAGAAGGCATCAGAAGAATATAATCCTTTAGCAGACCCTGAGGAAATTTCTCAATAAGGCAAGCAGGATGATGAAAGGTAGCCTGGAAAGCCAACGTATAAGCTATGGCTCAGCACTGGGAGCCTCTCTATCAACAGAAGCAAAAATGGAACTGACAGAGGCAGTAGGTACTACTGTGCCACCTCACCAGGGTCTTGTGTCTCACTGATTCCATATCAAATTTGCTCAGTTTACAAATAATACATTAAAACTGCCAGTCCTGCAAACAACCAGTGGGCAGAGTCAAGCTGGGTTCTCTCCTTCTCATACATCATCAGTAAAAGTAATGATATTGTAGGTTGCACACCTGTAACGGGGGCATAATTTGGCCTGGTATTCCTGGCGATGTTGCGTAAGAAGGAATAAATCCAGCTGACAGTATGATCCAAAGCCGGATGCACAGGGATGACAGTTAGAAAGAAACATCGGTTTTATTTGTAAATTGAGCAAACTTGATGTGGAATCAATGAGACACAAACATGGAATCCCACAATGCAGATACAGTTTGGAATGGAATTATACTTCCAGGATTCTATTGTGTCTTTACAGCTATTTGTGTCTTCCAGCAGATACAACACCTCCCGATGAACTTGAGCAGGATAGTCAATGTTTTACACCCTTTTAGTGAAAGCAACATGCTCTGTTCTCAGCTGAATCATAGCCCTGAATCGTCTTCCCTTCTTTAGTGTGGCTGGTTCTGCTATAGATGCTAGCCCGGAGCAGTCCTTGTACTCATGAGAACAAGCACTGCAGCTGAGCCCACACCTGAGCAGGAAAGCAAGGAGGGAGAGGCTATTTACACTCCTTCTCTCCTTGTGCAACGACACAGGAACTAGGCAAATCAGGATGGTTTATCTGAATCACTTTATTTCCCCAGAATAGAGTAGGAAATAATTGTATGAATAAAATGTTATAAAAATTAGAGTCATTGGGCCCGATCCAGGACCCTGCTCCATCTGCTTTGTGTTTCAGTGCAAAGCAGTTGTACAGCTAGAAGATCTAACCATAGGGGAATCACTGAGCAGCAGAAAACACCATAGTGGCTCTGACACCAGCCCTCTTACACTCCCAGTGCAGGGGGCATTACCTAGGGAAAGGGGTCATGAAGATGCAACCACATATCATTAAGTTTAAAAGATAGGAATCTGCACAGTTTGTACTGAAAGCATGCATGTTGTTACTAATAACACGCTATGGGAGGATGATAATTTTCTGCTTTGTGTTTATACGTGTATTTCAGTAGCTTAAAAACAATGAAATGCTTTGTATTCATAAACTTAATAGTTTAAATGTTTGATTCTTTTTTTATTTCCAAACTGCCTTCTAAGGTATGTTGCCTGAAGTTTATTAACGGGGTAATGCAGCTAATAATGCTTAGGAGAGAACTCTAAGTAAAAGGCTTGACTTTTTCAAACACATACTAATTGTACCTGCTGAAGGTCTAAAGAACTCAAGATTGCATAGCTGAATGGTTTTAAAGAAAGAAAATTATGTTACTTAGCACTTTACATATAATGTTGTTAGGGATTGGGAGGGGGAAACATTCACTGGAATTTGGAGGAGGAAAAAACTCATTACTTTTAACTAGGTGGGCACACTGCCTCTTAGAAATTTTAATGCTGTTTAAATAGGACAACGCCCAGAGTGTATGTATTGTATTCATCCCTGAAGTGAAATGTTTTTATTTTTGTATCTAACTCGACAGATCTACTAATATTTTAGTCCCAGAAATATGTTAGCAGGATAATCCATGAAGTTAAATAAACTAATTTGCATAATTTTGTTTTAGACATTGCCTTTTATTTCTCCAACAAACCAATATCATATAGATCATGCCCTGAGGCCTGCTTATGGCTCCAAGAGGTTGAAAGGGCAGCAGTAGTTCCAGCTGAGCCTCCCAAGACAGCTTTATGCCCCTGAAACTGCCCTTAGACTGGAATGATCAGGTACCCCAGTTTTCTGAGCAGAACCTGAAGGCAGTGCAGCAGACAGGACTGATACCAGAGGATCTGTCCCATACTTTTTTCTAGGGTCCCTACAGTAAAATGTAGAGCTGGATAAAAAGTGGGACAATGATTCATGGGCAGGTTTGCAAATCAGAACCTGAATTACCATTTGACATATTGGCATTCTTTGTATTTGCTTTGTCACGGGTATTCATGCAAGCCAAGTTTTAGTCTTACAAATCTTTTTGGAAAATAAAAAACAGAATTATAATGGGAATTTGTTTTATGATAAAATAAAATTTATTTTGCAAGGAAGCAGAGGCAATTTATGTAGTGGCCATTTTAGCATGCCAGCACAGAGAGGGGAAATGGAGGAAGGTGACAGGGAGATGGAGGAGGAGGAGACCAGTGTAAGGGAGTAGGGGGGAGAAGGATGAGTAGGATTGCCAGGTGTCTGTTTTTTGACTGGAAAGTCCAGTCGAAAAGGGGACCTGACAGTGTCCTGTCAGTATTACTGACCAGACACCAAAAGTCCAGTTACCTGAGTAACCATCCACAATTGGCTTCCGCTTTGCTGCTGGGAGGGTGGGAACTGGGAAGAGCAGCTGCTGCTGGAGCTGGAGGAGCACTCGGGAACTGACCAGCTCTGGCAGAAAGGGGTACCAGCAGCCGGCACCTGGGGGAAGGGATCCTGAAATGCGCGGCATTTGAAGAACAGGGCTGGTGGCCAGGCTCATCCCCCAGACCTCCTTCTCATCCCCCTTTGTGCCCCACCCCTGGGTGCTGCCCCCCATCCTGTCCCAGTCACCCCTCCACCTCCGGAGCGTGGCTCCTCCTCTCCCTCCTGTCCCAGTCACCCCTCCACCTCTGGAGCACGGCTCTCCCTCCCCATCCTGCCCCAGTCATCCGTCACCCCTAGATCCCTGCTCAGCTGGAGGGGGGTGATGGGGAGAGGAAGAGAAGCAGGGGGAGGGCCTCGAGGGAAGAGGTGGAGCAGGGGCAAGGCCTTAGGGGAGAAGAGATGGAGCAGGGGTAGGGCCTTAGGGGGGACATGGGCGATCTGACCTAGTGTTTGAAGCAGGAATTGGGAATCAGGCAAGGTCAGATACCAGAAGGTCAGAGTTTGAATGGGCCAGAGGGCAAATTGAGAGTCAAGTGTCAGGAGGCAGGCAGGGTCAGGTTACCAGGAGATCAGAAGCAAGAGACAAACTTGAGAGCAAAATCACGAATCGATAACCAGTCAGGCCAGGCTGGAATACCACAAAGTCAAGCCCAGGGAGTGGGAGCAGGAGCAGGAAGCACAAGGCACACAGTCCAGAGCAAGGTGGATCCCAATTGCATGGACAATGTCCTGTTCTTGTGCTGGGTTTACATAGGGGCTGTGGACCAATTAGGGCCACCAGTGTTCTGCCAATTAGCTCCCAAGACTGGGGTCCTCTGTCTGAGTTCAGCTACTATTCTGACAACAGTTACCAGGTTCCTGGGTGGCAGGTTGGAATTTGCTAGCTACACAGAGCCCTGTGGACCAGCTGGAGGCAGAAGGATGTTCCTTGTTGGAGTCTGTCATTGTCAATGAAAACTGGTTGCATGGTAATTAGGGTATCCCATTTCCATGCATTTTAGCATTTGCACTGGGGAACATCACACTTAACAAACCTTAATCTCCTTTTAAAAGAGTTTTTGTTCATGGAATTCAAACTTACGGTGTATAAATGGAACATCAGAACTCTCTGCCAACTGCAGAAGTCTCTTGTTCACATGTAGAAGGTTTGTACCAGAGAAGCAGCATCACACAAACATGTTGCTGCTGAAGGAAAGTATTGTTATATAAAGTGATGCCTATACATTACTTTAAAGAATTCCCTGACAGCATCAGAAGAAACAGTATTGGCATCCTCCTCGCCATCATATGGACAGACTAACACACAACCTTCTCTTTCTTCTTGAGCTATTACTGTTTAGCAGCAGCACTACTGTAACAGGCCTGTTACTCGGCAAATAGGCTGCCCTGGTCCAGAGAGCATTGCAGGTGTCCAAATGAACACTTAGCGATCTTCCACTACCAAACACATGTGATACCATTAAAAAAAATAAACAAAGAATAAGTAAATAATTTAGTAAGTGGGCCTATTTTCACCTATCCACTTGCCGATCTCAGAGGCATATAAAGACAGATGAGTATGACTTATATGTAATCAAATAAAATAATAAAATAGACATTTGAAAGAGAGTTTCTAACACATTTACTAGGAAGAGTGTGAGGCTGTCTTCTGTGTTCTATTGGATTGTTTGGAAAGGGCCTACGTCCCATTTTCAAAAGCAACTAAGACACCGGAGCAACAGGTCCAGTGAAAATCTATTGAAAGTCAGTGGAACTTAGACACTTTTGAAAATGGGATTTAGGCCCCTAAGTCAACACGGAGCTTTTGAAAAATTTACACTCCGTCTGCCAATTACCTATTCCTGAAAACTGAGGCTGGTAGTCTCTGTGTTGCTTACTCCTTCCCCACTTGTGAACAATAGCTCTCATAAAATGACCTTCAGAAAAAAGGTGATATGTCCTCCTGTGCAAATAAGACAATCACTAGCAGGTTTTCTGCATGGAGCATATTACGCATTAAATATTTATCAACAGTACTGGAAGACTCCCTCCTTCTTCATGTTCTTCTTTTCCTTGCCATACACCTCATGCTATTCCTGCAATTACCCCTTTCCTGAAGAAGTAATTGGCACTTTACTAGCATTGAGTTTTCTTCTCTTTTAAAAGGGGGAAAACCATAATACATGTCATCCGCGGATTAATACTCCCTCTCCATATACATTAATCTCATTTTATTGCCCTGTGATAGGACAACATCCTGTACTACATACCCTGTACTCAAAAGGGGTCTCCCCGTCCTTGACAGATTGCTTTTCCCTTAGTATGAACAAGAGGCTGATATTTCTGTGCAGCAGATAGCTGTGGTCTGCCACTAGCAGAAATGCTAGATTGAGATGACACAGTTATGCTTGTGATGCCCATGCTAGGCTTGTACCCTAGCATCTGCTTGAGGCCTAAACATCTGTACATGTTTTTTTTTTTTTTTTTTTTGCCAGATCCAGACTTCCTCCATTTCCACTTCTAATTCATTGACCAAAAGAGGCAGTTAGTAACATCACAAAGCTTAATTAACACACAGAAGAACAGACTTGATGACATATTTCCAAAACCACTGGCCAAAGCCAAGACATATAGGTTATTACAGACTTTTTACACTGCCTTTCTAACTAGGATCATGCATGAAAAGTCACTTCACAGTTAGTGTATGTCAATGGCGGTGGTCAATTATGAGGATGACATGACAGAAAGAGGGAGACCAATATGGTCAACTAATGCCATTAACTTACTTACAAACTATGGTTGTTGATGGGACATTGCTTGAAATATGTGGCTTCTAGAACCATATTGCTTCTAGAACCATAGCCAGAGCATTGGCACAGAGTTTATTGTATGGACAACTGCTACCTTCTCAGCTAGGGCTGGGCATGCTCATCCACGGCAAAATCATTAGTTTGTTTGTGACAACAATATTGTGAATTTCTTAATCCTTCTGTTGTTGTAAATTCCATCTAACTCCTTCTCTTTCCACAAACCACTGCCATCCTCTACTGAGAGAAGCACATCTTCCACTTCTATATTATAGCCAACCTCATCCGACTTGGGAACAGAAACAATATCATGTGACTACGTGAGCAATGCATCAACTAACTATGTTTGCATGAAACGCATGAGGACTAATTTCAAATCAAGAACAAATTTGTAAAAATCTAAGTCAGTTCGTGAACAATCTACAAACAGAAAAAGGGGTGAATTTTCTCTCTATAAATAGTTTACTAACATCTGGTAAAATATGTTTTGAGTACATAGACTTTTAACAAATAATAAAATAATAATAAAAAACAACCACAGCAGTAATACCCACACTTATACTGTTTTGTATGCTAAATTATATAATTAATCCTCACAACAGCCTAAAGAAGGTAGGTATTGCCATCCCATGTCTTACAGATGTAGAAACTGACACTGAAAGACTAAGAGACTTGCTAAAAGCTAAATTTAAAAGACAATTTTATGTTATGCTCTTTTTGTTGTATTTTGTTCATGGACGGTTTCATGTTTTATGCTTTGTGGATGTTGTAGAAAGGGTTGTTGTGTTTATATTAATCTTGTTTTCCATTCATTAAAATATATTGCCTTATACAGTTAATATGTAATGTAAGGAATCTTATTCGCATTAAGTTATTCACCGCTGACTTCAATGGTACACTTTGAGGCCCCATCTCAGTACAGCATTTAAACACAAACTTATGTCCCATGCCTGTTTAATAAAGCACATGAGCACACACTTAAAATTAGGCATGTGCTTAAGTGCTTTGTTGAATAGGGATGGACTGCTGAATAGGAGGGTATGAGTGAATAAGCACTACTCAACACGAGAAAGGGAGGCAAAATCAAAGTTTTAATTTGTACTTTTTTTGTATTCAATGTTGTTAAGGTGATTAGAGGTCTCTAGACATGTAGGGCTGAAAAATACACACTGATTATTATTAGAACATGTACGCCTATTATAGAATACATGACTGTGTGTAACAGAACAGAATATCTCCTTTGAAAAATGTTGTCTATGGAGTCAATGACTTTTATATGTATGTGCTGTATTGCCGTTAATATGGATATTGAGCTAGAATTAACATATATGTAAATTTTGCTAAGTATGACATTTAATATCTCACACTTGTAAGTAGGGAAACTAATTATCAAGTGATAGTTTATTAACCACACACACTTGATTTCAAAATAGATTTAATAAAACACTTCGAATACATTGTTTTAAAATACAATTTTCCATGCTGGCTCAGCAACAAAAACATATTGATTTGTCCATTTGGGGCCCAGGCTTAGGTACAGATTTAGGATCCTGTGCACTGCCTGACAGACACTTGGGGCCATATCCTTCTGTCTCCACAGAAGTTAAAGGCAAAGGATGTGATTCTGATTTCACAAATGTTAAATCAAGGATAATTTAAGTCAAGGAGTTATTCATGTAAAACAAATTTAAGAATCAAAAAATCAAATTTAAGACCTAATGGCATAAGGATTTGGTTCTTAGCATACTTGCTATTGAGGAAATGTATTCTTTTATACTAGGCTCCATTTCTCAACTTTAGCATCATATGTGTTTTTGATGTATGGGGTCAAGGGAAAATGTCCTTTCCCCTTGCTCAGAAAGTTCAGCTTACTTGGTAACATGCTGCATTGTATAGTGTTTATAAAATGTGCCATATAAATGCAGTTTCTGAGACATTTCCATCTTCTTTTAGTGTGTCAATTCAATATTTCCTTATTTCTGTTTAGAAATTTAAAAATATTTTTTACTTTAAAAACAGAACAAAAGAAAGTTGCTCACCTTTAATTTGTCTCCTCGATCTGACATGACATTCAATTGTAGGAGCACTCTAGTATTAGAAATAAAGACTGAGAATGTGTGTCATAGTGTGTGGTTCAGCGCTAAGACTGAAAACACGATTCTACTTTCACAGAGATGTAAATCAGATGCAACTCTGCTGAAGTTAATGGAGTTAAGCTGATGTAAACTAGAAAAATCAGGCTCTGTCTTATACAAATGTAACAATCCTTCCCAGCTCTCAATTCCTGAACTGCTCCACATAACATAACAAAAAAAGGAAGAAAATGCAGATATATCCCCCCCCCCCCCAAAAAAAAAAAAAAAGGTTAGAGAACTTTTGTTAAAAGGTGAGTAACTTGGTTCTCTCACTAATGGAAGTCTCTTCTATACTAGTTCCACTCTTGGAAGCTTGCAAGTACCTGTTTCCTGGAGGAAATACTGAAGAAAAGTTAACCAGAATGGAACTTTTCCCCATCCAAAGCTGCTTAAAATAGAGGAATTTTAGAAAATATAGCTAAAGATTGAAGTGGATGCTTGACAGATACCTTCTATCAGTAACTGACAAAGGCATGAAGCAGTAATTCTTGCTGAATTTGCCTGGTAAAACATTGTGACACATTATACTATACTATCCATTTGGCCAAACATTACTTAGAGATTGAGTGCCCCTTAGACTTATCCCCAAAGGCTACAGTGTTAGAGATTTGCAAAAGGCTTTTGTCCTATCAATATTCAAACTCAGAGTTTTCCAATATATTGTTTATGGAGGATTCCTTTCCCTTGAGGCTAAGAATGTGATAAACACCCAGTCAGGATTCAAATTTTATACAAATCAGTTCTCTTTAGTGGTACATTTTTTAAGTCACTTGGAAAATGATTTCTCAAAATAACAATAACAATTCCTTTCACTGCTGCAAACTTTAATGTGCCAATATTGCCTAACACATTTTAACTATACTACATCCAAAATAATAACGGAAATATATACAGAAATCATAACGAATCTACAAAATAACTAGAAAAAACATACACAAATACCGTAATATATGAATAGGAATTCATACATACATAATATGAAGATCATAATGGAAAATGCAAAGGCAGCCACAATAGCCAACAGTAGAGGTGGTGAGAGAAATGAACGCCTGTCTTTTTTCTCCTATCCCACCATCTCCACCAGAGTCAGTAACAAGCTATCTGGGAGACACTAGCTCACCGTTACTCCACCAACTGGCACTCCAGGATATCAATTTTCTCTAACTACATCCTACTGATTCTCTACTGCTATGGGTTCTAATTCCAGGAAGAGAAGAGAAGGAAACAGATAGCACTAAGGATCAGAAGGAGGAAAGCAGGGAGTGTAAACTGTCATGATAGAAAGGTACGAAAACAATTGATGGTATTAAAACAGGTAAATTAGAACCCATAGCAGTAGAGAATCAGTAGGATGTAGTTTGTTTGTCTTCAAAACAAGTCCCTTTGCTTGTCTTCAAAACAATATTCCAATCCACCTTTTATCCTCATCATGTCTATGCCTGGGTCCCTCCATTCTCTCCTGCCCTCAGCACGTATGTGTAAACACTCTAAGGAGAGACTTGAGAGTGAACTAGAAAAGAGGACTTGGAGTGGATGAACAGGTAAGGAAGGGAAAGGGAAACTTCTAATCTCTTAACCAGCATCCCCTCATGTAAATTCTGCTCTAACCACCATGAGGTCAGTGGCTGTCTTCACAGATGCCTGTACATTAAGCTGATTGTGCCTAGTGAAAGAGCACAGGGAATGCCAGGTGACATCTGGGAAGATAAACTTACTGTCTGACAAGTCACATAGGGTCAAATACAAGGTGTTTCCTCCAAAATGTATCCCCTCTGAAGGAAACAGGAGATGGAATGAGATATTCTCTACCATGGACAAATTCATGATGTTTAGAGAGCCACCAGAGAGAAGCTGAGGATGTAAACACAAAACATGAGAGAGTCCTGGGCAATAATGTTCAGGCTATTCACTCCCTAAGAAACCCTGGATAAGCTCTTTTAAAAACAATTTTTTTTGAGAAGGGAGAAACAGAAAACTTTTCCTTGTTGTGACTTCAATACTCAGCAAATAGCTAAGCTAAACAAATGGACAACTTTCTAGTGTCAGACTCCTTTTTCCCATTCAAGGGAATGTATATCTTTTTTGAGCAAGACACAACTGCAGAATCCCCCCCAGTAAAGAAGAACCCTAAGTCTACTAAGTGCATATTTAAGTCCCAGAGTACATTTAGTAATAAACCCTGTGTGGTGCCATGAGAAGTGCAGGTGATCTATATGCCTTCTTGGCCTGAAGGACAGACTGGAAGGGAATTCTGCAAAACACATACTCCAAACCTTAAGAGACCTTCCTAATGGGGCCAGCCCATGGCTCAGATTCCAAATGAGAGGACACCTCTCTTCCTCTGTAGCTGACTATAACAATTGTTAAAATTTGAAAGGGAAAATATTTGCATTTGACACAAATAGATCTCTAGAAACAATGAAAGCTGCATGAAAGTCAAATTCTAGGGAGCCACGGAAAGCCTTTTGGTAACCTTTAGAGGACAGGTTAGACTCCTAATAAGATTTAACAATTAGAAAGGACTCTTTAATCTACTCAAGCACTTCTTGGGCCAGGGGCTAGCAGGGAACAAAGGGGGCCTGCTGAGATCCCTTACATTGTGGAAGTCTTGAAATATCTCTTCCTGCATGTCTGAGGCTGCCTCAAGGAGAGCCTTTCCCCTTTACATGAGTTGGATAGACTGATTTCATAGCCCCAGAGGCCACCAAAGCTGTTGCTTTAGAGAGGGCCTTTGCCCGCCCACACACACAGGTGAGCTTCTTTCTCAACCAATGGAAGCTGAGTGAGCCCCAAAAATCCCTTCAGGTCGAGATGCTGACTTTTTAAATGTTTTTTGAAGGTAGTGGAAGTTTTTTCCCAATGAGATCAGAAAAAGTTCCATGGGAAAGTGCTATTACAAGAGACACTGCTGTTAAGGTGTATTCTATTTTTTTTTTAACCTTCTATGGTTAAGAGACAAATAGCAGCAAGATATGGTAAATTTTCTGCATGTTGATGTGGGTGAGGCAGATATCAAGCTGGAGAAACAGAGAAGGGAGCCCAAAAAAGTCTTTAGTGAGATTGGTCAGCATCATACTTAGCAGGGTAAGAAAGCTATCTGCCCTGTCACAGACTGAGCCACGGAACTATGTACTGTCAACAGCAACTGTGAGATAATGCACCGTTCCAGTGTGTTATATACAAGAACTATCTCTTCTATCTGAGGGAGCTATTGTTGGATTCCAGAGGCAAAACATTGCAGAATTGTCAGTTCACCTTTGCGACACGTGAAAGTGGAGAAAAAGGAACGGCAATGCCAGTGACACGTTAGTAAAAATAGTAGCCTGCATCATCTCTCCCCGGGGGGATTTGTGAACATTTTCCTCAGAAATATTTCGCTAATCTCAAGGGCTAATCTGACAACTATTTTTATATTCAAATGAACCAACTCCATCCTTAACTTCTTGAAAGAGAACAGACCTATCTTCAATTGCCTTTGTAAACAATTGGGCTGAGGGAAGTAGGGAGAAGAATGAGGGTTAGATAGTCATGGATGGCAAATGATGTTAGCAGCAGCAGTGGCCTGCTGCACTCTTCCCACATCAGAGGAGTAGGCCCCACAGAGGGTGAAATATATACTGTACCAGTTCAAAGGCTTTGCTTTCTCTGCACTCTAGAATATATGTGACACTGTGCTCCACTTGTACTCCAGGAACTTCCACTGGGATAGAGCACATGCCCCCACATGGTTATGTGGCCCACGGTTAAAGAGCTAGAATCAAGTTTAAATGAGATTGAGAAGAAAAAAATAAGTTTGGAGAAATATTTTGGCCTCTCACAGCCTAGAATGTGCAGTTTATAGCTTTGTTAATTATTATTAATTTTTGTTAAATTAAATATTACAACCTCAGACAAAACAGAGTATCATTTTACCTTTTCTGTTGACAATCATCTGTTACACAATTTGGTATCAGACTGAGGAACTCGGTGCCCCAGGATGTCATTGAGGCCAAGAATTTAGCAAGATTGAAAAAAGGATTGGACGTTTATATGGATAACATGAATATCCAGAATGATAATAATTAATGCTAACAAATACTTTAGAAGGCATGCAACATTTTATACTTAAGAGGTTAAGACAATCTTTAACTAATACGGATTAGGAACAGGCTTTCATGGAAGGGAGGGGCAGATTATTTCACGCCTGCCTATTGAAGGATTTCTTGCACCTTCTCCTAAAAATTTGATGCTGGCCCTGTCAGTGACAGGATAATGGACTAGGTGGACCACAGGCTCTGATACACTATGGCAATTCCTATGTTCTTAACAAAAGTGTATTGGAAAAACTATGCTACCTGGCTTTAGACCAAAGAAAGAAAGTGAGAGTTTATTGGATCAGGGCTTTCCGTCCCTGTGATTGTCCCAAGTCGTGGGGCCTAACCTTGCATCCAGTGAAATCAATGGTAGTTTTACCAGTGACTTCAATGGGATCAGGATCAGGCCTCTACTTTGACAATTAAGCACATAGCACTCTTGTTTCCTGATGGTTGGTGTGAGATGCTATTGTAACCCACATATCTCCTGGGTGTGGTGCTCTGTCCTATCTAGTGGCATTGAGACCACTGAGAGAGAGAGATAAAATGAGTCTGCTCTACAGCCTTAGTTAACAGCCAGTTGGCTTTTAGCTCATGCAGTAGAGGCTCATGCACTAAGCTCCCCAGAGATCCCAGGTTCGATCCCGCCCGCCGATGACCAGGGTCTGTCGGTGTTACACTATCACAAAATAAATAACCTTTTCACTACCTGGCAGGGTTTTTAAGTTTCTCTTTATTATTTTAATATTCTGCTACAACATGATAAAGAGGATCTTTGAAAATCTGTGCCAAATAGTAGTAAAATGGGATTTATTGGAGTCATTATGGGCAATCACCATGCTCCAGTGAAGTTCTATGGTAGCTGTGATGTCAAAGCAAAACAGTGAAGCTGTAGTGGCCTATCAAAATTTTGAAGGGGGCTAAAAGAAAAATTAACGTTATTTTTTAGGAGACAATGTACGGAATTGCTTAGTAGTAAATGGAATTTTAAGATGTAAGAAATAAATATCCTAGTGCAAGACTTCAACCTTCATCTTTTTTGGCGCATTTTTAAAATAAAAGTGCTAACAACTGACACAGAGTCAAAATGAGAGCTACAGGTTCCATAGTCATGCAACAGAGTTTAATTCCAAAGAACAAGGAGAAGATATATACAAGCTTATATTGAAGAAGAATAGTTTCTATATTGGTCGTCAAAGTGCTTCGTGAGACCTGAGTAGCTCTCTGAGGGATAGTCCCCACAAACCACAAGATAAAAAGAGAAACAACAATACTTTACACTGGGATTTTCCTCTCACAAATCTCCTTAGCGTTCTTAATTATGTAACAGCATTTAGTTTCTTTCCAATCTCAATCATAATCTTTCTCTTCAGTCCAGCACATTTACACTCAACTCCCATTGAGCTCTGACTTAGCAAGAATGTCCCACTCATTTTGGAAAAACATCACTTTTGGTGAAAGATGTAAAGAAGAGTTCTGATCTTGGTCCTTCACTCCTAAGCCTGCCAGGGGGAGCAGAATGCACTAATGCGACAAGGTTATTAGGCAATTTACTTAGAACAGTGCCCAGAAAGGGTCTGGTTCTTGGCCTGAGAATGCTATCAAAACAAAGCCCAAGGAAGGGGAGGAATAAGGAAGCTACTTTGGAGAGACAGTACAGTATCTTGTCAGAAAGAAGTAATCCTCCACATAGAAGGGGAAGAATTTAAAGTGGAAGGGTGGTAATATAGTAATTTATATTGAAACCATTAAGTTAAAGGCTTGTTTCCTGGCTGCTTAAGCCCTGATTTCTGGTTTCTGCACAGGACTGGCAGCATTAGGAGTGTACAATACCAAAGAGGGAAGCCAGATGGCAGTTATTTTGTGTTAGTCCTGAATAGTACATTGGTTTCTCCTCCAAAAAGGCTTAGGTTTCCCAGAGAGTCTTATCTTCTCAGAGAGACCTAGTCAGAGAGGACATGATAGAGCAGGAACTTTAACTGCTTTCTCATTTTGTCCCAAGGTGCTGTAGAAGTCTATATATTTCAAAAACACAATAAATGCTTACGTCCAAGTTTCAGAGGGGTAGCCGTGTTAGTCTGAATCTATAAAAAGCAAGAGAGATGCAAGACATTTGAAGAAGTGTGTTTCTTACCCATGAAAGCTTATGCTTCCAATACTTCTGTTAGTCTTAAAGGTGCCACAGGACCCTCTGTTGCTTTTTACGTCCAAGCTGTGATGTGTCAGCCTATCAGCAAGATGTAGGTCAGAAGTTTAGAAAATGCAACTGATGTCCTGTTAAAATAGGACAGGTGGCTGATTGAGGTTCAAACATTGGAAAGGCAAGGGATAAGACAATAGATGTGGAATCTGAATGTCTTAAAGGCTGTATTTGAGGAAGATAATGAATAATTTGGGGATATGACTCACCATAAAATAGTATAAACATATTTAATGCCTCAAATTGATATTTTGTGACTTTGGGAGATTAGAGTGCTTGTAGTAAGAAGTTATTATTTTTCTATGGGAAATGCTTGGTTGAGTCAATCAGGATACAGGGTAACTATTACACGTTATAATTCTGAATAAGACAGTCAAGTTTTCATTCTGGTAGGTCATTTGTTTCTCTGCAGGTGGCTCTGTTGGCTTCTGGAATAGAATGCTATGAATTACATGTTACATAAATGAAAGACAGCTATAATTTCAGATAACATTGTATTTAATTCTACAGAAGTCTTTAGGCCTAATGTAAAAATTCCATTGAATAATTTATCCAGCTAAGCATCTGTGGTCCCAAACGCCTAATTTAAAAATGTTGATAAATGAAGTATCTCTTTAGTTAATAAATGAAGTATCTCTTTAGTTATCCTTTGTCAGCAACATTCATTTTAATGGAAAGTGAGTTTACAGGGTTACATGATTGAACTACTGAGCCAAGTCAGTGTTGGCAAATGATGGGCTAAATTATTGATGTTACACACTAATGAATTCTGATGAGAAATAAAACACAGACATTACGTTTCAAGTGGTTCATAATTATTTTTGTACTTTAAAAGCAATTTTATTCTTTTTCCAAATCGTACTGGTTCTGTAAAACGAAAACATAGTTAGTGATTATAACTAAAATTATTGAGTTTGAGGCAAAAATGCTATTGTAAGTTTGCTTATACAACCATAATGTTATTCACCCTAGGATTCTGATTTCTTTATATACTTCTGGGAAAAGCTAATTAAATTAAATGTCTAAATTTTTAAACCACCGTCTTTAAATAAGATAATCTGCTTTGCAACCATGGTTAAGAGTTCAATAGATGAGTTTATAATCTATGATATATCAACATGTTTACTGGAGATCCATAATTAATTCGGATAATGACAAAAACAGAGGAGCTGCCAAAAAGAAGCTTTCAGCATGTAAACAGTTCATCTTTAAACCTGTGATGCAGCATGATGTATGCTACAAATGGATAGAAGGAGGTAATTCAACCCCAGATAGGCCAAAGTGCTGCTGCAAGGTTAAATCATCAGTATAAAATGTCATAATCATATCTCCCTAATTTGTTACTCGCTGCACTAGCTAAATTGATTTCAAATTCCTACTTTTAACTTGAAACATCACAGTCAGTATTTGATAATACGGCAATGACTTCATAATATTCCACCCCAACCATGTCATCCTGAAATACAATATTTCTAACTTTTCTCAGTTATAATATGGAGGCAAATATTTTTTGATTCTTTTTCTGATGTATAGTGGCTAAATAACCACCTTTTTCTTTGGCTCATTGTTGCATTCCTTGCCCATGAAAAATTACCACTGATTTTTTTAACTAAACCAATAAATATGACAACTCTCTATATTCCACCTAGTCAAGATTATAGAAATCTTGTGATCCAAATGATCTTGTACAACTTCTGCACTTTGGGCCCAAATCTCACAAGAGCAGCTCATGAGATTGCAATACCATCACATCCAATCCAAACACTACTTCTGATTCAGCCTCAAATTGAACCCCGTATCCTAGCTAAAACCTCCTTTGGATTTGAATACCTCATTCTCAGCCCCTTTCTCTAAATATACACACCCAAATATGCATACATAGTCATTAGAGGACAAAAGCATCCTAAATGCAACATTTTGCATCAGCTAGAGCTATTCTAGAGCCTTATTTGGGAGGCTATTAACCGCTTTATGGCTGTATGAGTGTATGTTAACGTAACTGGAGAATTCACAGAAATATCTAAGGTAACGTTTCCTGTTATTTTACCAAAGAAAATAGTGCCAAAATGATGACTTTCCCAGTATTTATCTATTTTGCTCCATACTGGGGAATGATTATGGGTGAAAAAAATAATGGTCCTGGTGGGAAACTGTGATACATCCTTGCAAGAAATTTACAAATTTCACAGGATATACAAGTTATTTTAGGGAATTGTATTTGTAATTGTATGTTTTCCCCTCTGTTGTTCCATGTACCAGTAAGTCTGTTAAAATAACTAAACTCTGAAGCACAGGGGTATTAGCACTGGAGGAGAGAATGAATAAGATGTAGAACTGGACAGAAATTTTCTGATGGAGTATTTTTCCATCAGAAAATGACAGTTAGTTGACTCAGAAGTAAAACGTTTTGCAGAAACGTGTCAATTTGAATGACCTTCTGCTGGAACATAGGTAAGATTCCAGTGGAATCCTCCCTGCCAGACAGGTTTCTAAACTTGCCTGCTTAGTTTCCCACCAGCTAACTCGCCTGGCTCTTCAGCATCCCTTGCTAGATCTGGTTTCCCAAGGCTGCCAGTCTCCTAGTTGGGCAGCAGGGAACCTGGAAGCCAGGACTCTCAGGGCTTCCAAGCTGCCTGCCTTGGAGCCAGGAATCCCTGGGGGCTCTCAAGTCTTTGAGGCACCTGGCTCCCAGCTCAGGTAATGGCTCCAGAGTTGTCAGCTGCTTGAGCCAGGACTCTCAGTTCAATCCCCTGTGCACATGCTTTATGATACCATCTTTAATTACATGATCACATACTACTTTTTCACAGGATCCCTACTTCATTCAGTGCACAGAATGGACTTGCTCTGGGAATCAGTCTGAGTTATGCAGTGAAGGAGACTTGTCTGTGGGACCCCTGCTTCATTTGCTGCAGAAGTTGGAAGGTGTGAAGTAAATGAGGCAGGGGACTGCTGGAAGAGAAAGGATGGTCTCATAGTTAAAGCTGTCGAATATTGGCCTGGAGAATTGGATTCCATCCCTCCCTGCACCTCAGAGTTCCTATGTGATACTAGGCAAGTCATTTAAACCAAACTTTTCACAGGTGGTCACTACCTGTGTGTTCCTCATTTTCTGGTTGCCCAACTAGAAACACTGGGATCTGATTTCCAGCAGTACCGAGGACTCACAACTGTAACTGAAGTCAATAGGACCCGTGCTTTGAACAGATAAAGTGCTATTTAATGCTTAGTATTT
Source organism: Malaclemys terrapin pileata (assembly GCF_027887155.1). NCBI lineage: Eukaryota > Metazoa > Chordata > Testudines > Emydidae > Malaclemys > Malaclemys terrapin. The sequence continues at coordinate 74,880,547 of NC_071506.1, read as the reverse complement.
TGAAAAATCAGGTCCTAGTTATCTCAAAGTGGGCACCCAAAATTAGTAGATACTTTTGACCATAATCTCTCTGTTCCCCATCTCCCCATCTGTAAAATGGGAATAAAAATAGCCCGTCACCTCACAAGAGTTTTGCGAATATAAATTTATTAATATTTCTGAAGCATATGGATAATGTAATGACGAGAACCATAGAAAATCCCATGAAGGAATTAATAATTATCTTTGGAGCAGGTTTGAACAATGTGCAGTAAATGGGGCCACACACTGAACAACAGGTAAAAAAAATATTGAATAGCTGCTCATTAAGTGAAGAGTGTCCATTCTGTACACTGAATGAGGCAGGGGTCCTATGCAATAAAAATATGACCATGTAATTAAAGACTGTACCATAATGCATATACACAAGGAGGATAGTTTAAGGTTGCACACACAGCGTGAATTCTGGCATTTCCTAATAATGTTTTTTTAACATAGTTTTTGTGTGTGTATTTAATATATTATTAAATGACAAATATTTTTATGCATACCAAATTAATTACAATGTTCAACAAATCCATTTACCAATATATCAACCATATGTGATGTTTACTTTCATGTAATTAAATTGTTTTTGCATATAAAATAATTGTTTGTGCTCCCCCAAATCCTATTCATTACTGGCATTCCATGTGTGGTGTGTTTCTTCGCTGTTTTTTTATGGTCCACGGATGTGCCCTGCATGTACTAGGGGAAATGAACCAATTGTTCTTTGCTAATAGAAAATATGAGTATGAGTCAGTTGCTATATTACTAATATTTTCTGATCCTGTTGTGCCACTTTGTGGAAGTATAAAGTGTCATGCCCAACAAGTTTGCAAATATCACACACAAAGGACCAGTGCTTGGTCTGAATCAGTCTGAAGCAAACTGACCTTCTTTATTTGTTACCATGGTATGCACAGCCCTGATAAATATTCTTCCTACTCTGAAAATGTCCTTGATATCCTGCAGCAGTTCATACTCTCAACTCCAGCACTATACAAAGGAAATTATTATTATTAATTATTTGTTGAGTAGTGACCTTAGTTTTCTAATTGAGGTAAAGGTCATGCAGCATTGGTTACTGTTCATTTAAACTTTGAGTGGAAAAAGCATTTTTTGAATTGTAGCACTGGTCTGTAGTACTAGTCCAAGCTCAACTGGGTTAGTCTGACAGTTACTATGACACTTCCCTACAATGAAAAAGTTTTTAGCATTTTTGCATGGGCAGTATCATTGGTGCTTATGCCAGGTCTCTAAGAGACAGGATGGATCTCAATTCTTCTCTCTTTTTGGTTACCAAGGAGTACCTATAATAAAAACGGTTTCCCCTTTTTACTACCATGCACAGGCTAGATGATACTTTTTACAGAGAAGTATTGGATTTCTGGCATCATCATTTCTGGATACCGTTGAGCTTGAATACATTCTCTTGTGGGCCAATTTGTGAGGTATTCTGGGAAAAAATTGTGGATATGCTGAATAATATTGATTACTTATATGTCTGAGGTAACCAGAGTAGAAGGCTCCTAGTCTAACCTTCAATAAGAAGAGCCTCTCAAGCTGAGTATGACTTGCTGGCTAGAGGAACCTTTACAAAAAAAAGTGAGGCTTATGCTGCTTGTGGAAAGAGGAACTTAGAACTCTAGCATCTGTAAAGGAGGAGGTTAAACACTTGGATTGGGCACATTGTGACTGAAGCAACTCTCTTTATAAGAAGTTAGCAAGTCCTGCAATATTTCTATTGTTGCCTTTTAGGATATACTGGGTTGATTACCCATGCAGACAGTATTAGTAGCAGAGCCACTGGAGGCCATGCACAATTACTAAGAGGAATCAAGATTGGCGTCAGTGCTTTAGAGGAAGTGATACTTTGCTTGACGAGGGTGGGGCACTAAAGGCATCAAAACCTAAATGCAGCTCATTTACACCAAGTGCTATACACATGTCTATATGCATGTCACCTCATATACTTTAATGGGAGATTTGTCTGAGTATGGACATCAGAATTTTGCTCTATGCCATGAGAAGTGAAGGAATGGACCAAAGAGTCAAGGAAATCAAAGGTGTTTTTTGAGACTAGCCTCTGCTTTCTCCCCAAAGAAGTCCCCTCCATCATACAGATCATCAAACACAAGTATTTATGAGAACCCATGCCAGGGTCAACTGCTCTTGCCACTGTGTCACCAACATGAAAGGAGTGAATCCACAGTTTCTGGGGAGAACTTGACGTGGTCATCATTTGGATCTACCTAGTCACAAAACTCAACAGTATGCTGATTTAAAAGGACCAAGTTTAAGATCAGATTGTGAAAAAAGCCAGAAATTCTGATCCAGATTACATAAGCATTTAAGGGGAAAAGTCTTAGACTTCTGAAGTGACGTCCTACCTATTGACCTCCATGTTTAATTATAAGAACATATTAATTGGAAGTCCAAGTAAGTGTGGCCCTCCTGGTAGGTGAAATGAAAATACCCCTAAATAAAAAGTATACGGCAAGCATTACAGGGAGGAACAGAAAGTTTTAATCATGTTCAGTGTGCTCTAGAGGTGATGGACCATCTTGAACCAATGGAGATAAATAGAATTTGGATCTCATTGGCAGAAGCATGGCCATTCAGGTGGGGTGCAAGGACATTCATTTGCCTTATCTGACAAACTGTTCAAGTCAAAAGCCATTAGCCCATATGAGCAGAAACAAAAACAGCTATCTTACTTGTCCCAATTCCACTTTAAACATACAAAAAATGTTTACAAATGAATAATGGAAGAATTGGTACCCAGTGAAATTTATCTTCAATCTTCTAAATGGTTACTACAAATAATCACAAGTAAATATGAAAAAGTTTAAAACTAATTAAAAAGTGTGTAGCAATGTCCCCTTAAGAAAAGTTATCTGTCATCTAACTCCATATGTCTCCAAGACAAGACAGAAACAGCAAGACTGCTAAAGTGAAATCAGCAGGCAAAAAAGATTGCAACTGAGTGTAATCAGTATAAATGGTGATAACTCAACCCATAACAAAGAAAAATAAAAGAGTGAGCATAAAGCATTTGAAGATCATCAACCCTGAGGGACACCATAACACACCTGTGTTAATAAGTTAGAGAACAAAAAATGGCCTTAACAAACTGACTACCATCTGACAAATAAGAAGCACACCATGAATTAATTATTTTCAAAAGATAGGAGGGAAGACCCTGACGCCAGTGTCCATGATTATAGATGGCCCTGTCCTAAGAGGAACTGCATTTGGGTACTCTGCATGAGGACAGTTGAACAGGATGCCAGGATCATACCGGACTATGCAGATCCACTGACTATTTCCTCATTACAGGATGCAGGAGCCACAAGGATGACTGCAGCAACTTTCCTGACACTCTGCAACCTTGGGAGGATTTCTTTCCTTGGCTGACCTCTGCCAAATTGCCCAGATGAGGATATGGCCCAAAGAGCATAATGGGATAGATGTCCTCTGGTGTAAATTAGTATAATTCCACTGAAGTGACTGGGCTATGTTGAATTGCATCATCTGATAATCCTGCCCAAGCGATTTTAAAAAGACCCCAGGATAATTCATAAAGTTTAGTGCAACTGGAAAAAGCCAAAATAGTGCAAGAACATTGGAGTCAAGTGAAACAAAAGGGGACTGATCCTTTTCTGCCTTGCACCTTATGTAGTCATTTAAGCTGAGCAAAGTGAATGTAAAGTACTATCAAATCATAATTCTCCAAACTCTGAGAACTGATGGTAGACTTTTATAGCCACTTTGCACAACTGAGAATGACTATGCCAGGGGAAAAGCAGTGGAGAGCCAGGCCCACAATCTTTACATACTCGTTCAGTGGCAGCCCTGTGGTTTGAGTATCAGAGGAAACCATTTGTCAAACAATATAAAGTTTCAAAGATGACACTAATGATACCGTCTTTCCCAGTATTTAGCCATAAAGACAATTTTGGCAATGGGACTATAGCTGGAAAAAACCCACCTTCATCTAGAAAGGATGGTCTAAACCGAGGAAGGTCAGGATTGAGTTATAGTTACAGGGCTAAACATAGATACACTCATCACCACAGAACTTCAGAAGTTCAGCCAACACTTTCTATTTCAGGTAATTCAACAGATTACCATAAAACATACATAACTGTCACAATTAAAGTAGATGACTACCCAAGCTACTGAAGAACCAAATAATCAAAACTCCACAACAGTACTGTACTACTCACTAGACAAAATTTCAATTATATAACAAATACCTTTTGCAAATACCCACCTTGTACACTGCTGTGTGAGTGTGCATCTAACCTTTTTAATCTGAATTCTTTTCTTAAAATATATTTTGTATTCTGTAACTGACTGAAAAATGTATTTAGTGCTTGTGCAAGGTGTCCTGGAAACTGAAATCCTCTAGTGATCTATAGAACAAGGACACACACATAACAGCAGTGTATTTTCCTGCATATCACTGCACCAACGTGCCTCAAACCTGGACAGCTTTGATTTTCAGAAAAATTGGCATAAGCTCCTACTGTATTATGAGCTTTAACTCCCATGCAATTATGTTTGGATCAAAAGTCAGTTTAGTCTATGACTTCCACATGGAACTTTCTCTTAGTTCCACACAAATTTTTCCCTCAGACATTAAAGACATCTGAAAGCTCCACAGAATTAAAGGAAAACACTGTTTAAGTTAGGTCCCCCTTAAATTCTGATCTGCCAAATTCTGCCATTGGGTGCTCTCAGATAGTATGAAGGGAGATTTTTAACATGAGAGAAGTGGGAAGATTGTACGAAGACATGATAACCTTGCCCAAGAAGTAAGTTTCCTGTACTCTTCTCTCCAAAAATATAAGTAAAGAGGCCAAAATTGCCAGCATGAATTATTTGAGCCAATGACTTATGCATCCATTGTAAATCTGCATTCAGGCATGTTTATTCTTATATTATAAAAGTGAAATCCTTAATCCTTTTTTTAAACATCACAACTGAAATTTGACATTTTTAAATTGTGTTTTCCACTCCAAGCATAATCACTGTGAGTATGAGCACTTAATGGATCCCTTCTATTTCAAAGGCAGAAATTAAACATGAAAACATAAAGTGACTACATGGGTAATGTGAGAATTGGAATCTACATTTTAAAAAGTTTTGAGGGCCGAAATAAAAGGGGCTATACAAAGTAAAATAGCATATATATTTCACTTTTAGAAAAAAAGAATGGGGTAAAGTGCCCATATATTATATACGGACAAAAGTAGATTTCCTCCATGATCATATACATTTAGTTTAGAAAAAAGCATAAAAATCAAAAGCTTTTCTGAATGTGCATTTTATTCCTGGTTCTAGCAGCATGTTAGAGAAAATATATAACCCATAACCAGTGGGAAAAGAACTATGTGTGTATACCTGATCATGTGGTGATCCCAGAAATTCTGGCTTCATGGGAGACACTCATTATTTTTGGTGCTTTGGATGCCACTAGTGTTGTTGCTTTTTTTTACCCTTCGACCCTTATCTTTTCTCTACTTAGCACATACTTTCTAATCTCTCATACCTGCCACACACAAGTTAATAACAAATAACAACTATACAAAGTCTGTTATGAAAAGATCCAATGTGTTTGATACATTGTACAAACTGATTCCAAGTTATGGTGCAAATTTTCTGCTCCACTTTGCTCTTTTTACGCTGCTTAGGTGACAAAAAGGGAACAGACATTGGACATATCCTCCTAACTATTTGGGAGTGCTCAACAAGTATAGAACCAGCTCAGTTATCTTCCAGGTACACCATCTTCTTCGCAGCTCCTGAGGTTGGAGGCAAGGAGGAGGTTTACATGGAGTGCAATGTATTCTGGTTATGCTCAACTAGTTGGACAGTGCCTTGGCTCTGCAGCCAGCTATTGCATGTTGGGGGAACCCCCACATCGCTGGAATCTATGTTAGGTTTTTGCAGAGAAGCAGCGAGCAGTAGCTGGCTCCCTGGTGACTCCCCCTCTGTTTTATTGAGCATAATCTTGGCAAAGCAGAGAACTTGGACCTATCTATCCCAGGATAATTTAAGTCTGTGATGAAACTCTGCCACTTGAAAGGCAGTCACTTTTAGGGCTGGGCCAGCTGACTCTAGGTGCTCAGGTGGAATGGGGATTTATGGGCAGCTTGAACTAAATGCTCCAGAGAGAGCAAGCAGCCTGTGCTCCACCTATCATGCTTATTACCAGGCATACTGCTTATTACCATGAACAGTTCGATTGATTTCAGTGTGATTATTCCCAAGAGTAAGCTCTACAATTGGTAAATCGTTGTGGGACTTGGCCTCTTGGCTTATACATTTTAAGTGAGACAATTATAAAAACCTATTTTTTCCAGTCATAATTAATTTAGGCACTTTTCTTTACCATTATGTGGGATCCCTCCCAAAGGGGTTTTGGGCATGGACTGTGGTGCCATGGGGGCCAGGGAAGGTCAGCAGGTAATCTGCGGCGATGGAGTCATGAAGATGGCCTTTGACTCCGGCCGCTTCGGGGGGTTCTGCAGTTTCCTGTCCACAATGCGAATTATGGAACACTGCCAAATGAAATACGACTGATAGACAACTTTGCGGCAATCAGAACTGAGAATAAAGCCTCTGTCTTTACCCAAGATTTCCTACAATAGCAACCCAATCTCATATGTTTATTTTCTCAGACATAAGCACATGAACAAATAGATATAACACTCCATTCTTATCATACTTGACTTCTCAGCTCCTTTATGACACTGTCAATCACACTCTTCTTCTTGAAATCTTGTCTGCCTTTGGCTTTTGTGACTCAATCCTCTCCTGGTTCTCCTCCTACCTCTTTAAGTGCTCCTTCAGTGTTTCATTTGGAGGCTCTTCCTCTTCAGTGCTCCGTCTTTCAGGGGGAGTCTCACAGGGCTCCATATTGGGCCCCTGCTCTTCTCCCTCTCCACTGTCTCTGGGTTATCTTATTCACGTATATGACTTCAACAATCGTGACATGATGACTCTCAGATCTACCGCTCCACCTCTTACCCGTCTCCTTCTGTCCAAACTAAAATTTCAATCCGTCTTTCTGACATCTCATCACTGACATCCAGCCATCCACTTGAGCTTAATCTGACCAAAACAGAGCTCTTTATCTTTCCCCTCAAATCCTCTCCTCTCCCTCTTTTTGAAGTCACGGTGGAAAACACCACCATTGTTTCTGTCATGCAGGCCTGAAACCTGGGCATTATCTTCAACTTGTTCCTCTCTCTAGACCCTTCCATTCAAGCAGTGTTTAAATGTTGCTGCTTCTGCCTGTAAAACTTATGCAAGATCTGGCCTTTATTCTCCAGCCACACAGCTAAAATTCTCCTCGAGACCCTCATTATCATGTGTCTTGACTACTGCAACTTCCTTCTCTCTGGTTTTGACAAATCTCATCTTGCCCGATTTAAAATCTATTCAAAACACTATAGCAAAAAATCTTCTTGGTTCATCTCTTTGATCACGTCACGCGTTTTCTTTGCATTGCTCCACTGACCCCCCTCCCCCTTCACCATAACATCAAATACAAACTTCTTATCTTCACTATTAAGGCACTCCACAGCCTATCCCCGCTGTACCTGTGATCTCATGTATACTTACAAGACGTCAATTCCCAACTCCACTCTGCTAATGACACTGCCCTTGATTGTCCATTTGTCAAATTTTCCAACAAGCACTGCCATGCATTCTCATATGTCACCAGGTGTTTGAGGAAGGAGCTCTCCGTAAAAATCTGTAAGGCCACTACATTATCCTCCTTTAAATCTCTCCTTACAACCCACCTAAGCCCTGGTGCCTACAAAACACTTGAGAATGGTTAGGCACCTTGTGTGCTGTAACTGCTGCCTATTTCACTGTTCATGACTGTCACTATTATCTTGTGTTCCATCCTGTTTACTGTATCCAATGTAAGTTATTAGAATGTAAAGTCTCTTGGCCAGTAACTGTCTTTTTATTTGCACAGTGCCTGGCACAATGGGGCCCCAGCCTCTAGGCACTACCACAATATAAATATTAAATAACAAAAGTAACAAACCAAGCCTGTCTCTTGCTGGTGAAAAAGGAGGAGAAGAGGTATCATTATTGTCATTTTTTAGACTTAGGAAGCACTCAGATACTACGGTGACAGACACCAGTATATGAGCTTATATAGCTACTTGCTAAATGGATAGAGACAATCTGGCACTAACAATGCTAAATTGAAGGCATCAGTTCACGCAGAAATGCAACAATCCATATGCTGAGAATTACAAAATACAATTACATTTTGCTGACAGGAAACACGCTTTTAAATACCTCAGAACTGTTTTCTATGGTCTAACTGAACTAGCTATTCCGTTATAATTTTCTATGTTTCCTATGGGCTTGTCTGGACATAATGTGGTAATGTGCTCTCCAGGGGTGTGATTTCAAAAGAGCACGAATTGTTTCCCATTAATTGGTCTGTGTAGACCGGTGGGCACGAAAGGCTCCCTAGTGTGCCTTAACGTAGTACTGTTTCAAACAGCACTATGTTAAAGCGCACCAGCAGGGTCTACATGGATCAGTTAATGTGCAGCATGTTAGTCTGCTTTAGAAATCACACATCAACAGAATGCATTATCCCACCATGTAGGCAAGCCCTACCATAAAGAATCATTTCAAGTAACAAACATAGAAGGGGTATTAGAATAACAGAATCCATGTCAGAATGGGTATCATCAGCACATGGAAAATACACTGTTCCAGTGTTTCTTAAACACTAACTAAAATGTTGTTTTTAAAAATAGTTCTGAGCTGCAAAATTTGGACCTGAACTTCCCCAAATGTTGATGAGGTTTGCGTCTTAAGTATGGGTATAGGCCCATTTCTAGCTACTTCAATTGTTCAGGATAACAGAATTTATAGAGACAATTTATTCTCAATGTGAATGATAGAAATCATTTATTTTATGCAAGAACAAAGGATTTCCAGAGAGCTCATTCATTACAATATAGACTAGTTATTGATATAAGACTTCAATCACAGGTTATGTTGATAGCACCGCCATTAAAATGCTACATAATGTTAGACTAGACTAACTTAAAGATTCATATGTGAGGAAACTGACTGGCACCTGTGGCTTCTATGTAACTGTTGTTATTATTCATGAGCTCTAGGCTGCATATTAATCACCTCTTTTCTTCATCACAGTTAGAGAAGTTGAATACAAAAAAGATCAAGACTCATCATCATAGCTATGCCACTGTGAGATTCAAAAGGAAGCATTTCAGTTTTTCAGATTTTAAATGTAAAATTTTAAGTATAATTAACTGCTTATTTGTCTTAATAAGCACACAATTCTAGTATAACATTTGACAAAAATAAGAGAATACTGACTAAACACTCCATAAAAATTAACGGAGCATTTCAAATCACTAGAAGGTGGAAAATCTCATTCTATTTTTATTTTTCAATTAGTTTTTCCTTTCCTGTTTTTCTGTTAATATGATTTGGATTTTCTGAATCTTCAACAACAATGAAACATATTTGATGTATATAACAAAAGGCATAGGTTTAAAAAAATCCTCAATGAAGGTTTTGAGACTGGATCACAGTGATGATGCAATTTAAAGTCATTCTAAAAGTTTTGTTCAAGCTTGTTTTTTCCTTAATCATGCTAATAATAATTGTGAAATGGAATTGCATAATATTAAAGTTTAATACGAATATGGCATCCTAAGGACTGTACAGCAAACCTCTAGCGGAAAATAGAAATTAAAATTTATAAGAATATGATGCATTAAAGATCTAGCAGCTACATAATTTTTTTATTTATTTTGCAAAAAATAGGACTGAAGACATTTTTCACTCCAGTCTTTTACAAACATTACTCAAATGCCCGCTGGTTATGGTCATTAACTATGGGAAAAGACTGAAAGGAGTGGCTTTACAAAAATATTAACAACATACCACTGCATGAGATAAAAAGAACAGAACATTTAAACTATATTACATAAAAGTAATTTTTCCCAATAAATGTAAACATATACCTGGAAAAATAAAACCCATAAAATATTAAACATTATATCCCTGTGAGGAAACCATTGTTAAACCTTGTGCCCTCGTTTCTGCCCCGCCCTCCCCCTGGCCTGTTGTTTATTAGTGGATAAAGGTGAAGTGATCACATAACCTAATGATGAAGGTGTGGTACTTCAGCTAAATAGCAGTTTCATACTAAAGAAATTATATATGAATAAAATGAAAATGACAGTATTGTTTACCATGGCCGTAAGATCTGCAAAACAGTACACAATAACATTTTCTAAAACAGCTGAACAGCAGTACTAATGCCTCTATATTTTTCAAATGTTTATATCCAATGTATTTATAATAATCTTTTCAAAGGTTTGTGAGAAATAAATTTAATCTTTCTCTTTTTTTAAACTATGCATGGTATATGTGCTAACTTACTGAATTCATCCTTCATGCAATTCCAGTTTATTAAAGAGGTTAAAAATTTATAAAACTCTGATGGGATATGGTTTTAATGCTTCATCACACTACCCATCATTTGCTTTTCAATCTAGATCAGAATGATCTTTCCTACTTCTCTGCAATCACCTACCTGCACAGCTAATATTTTCTGAGCATTCTCATGAGAGGCTGCCTGGAACTTCGCCAGCCCAGCCTGGCTATAGAGGCCTCGCTGTCTGAAGTACTCCACCAATGCCCTGTGCATCCTGCTTTGCAGCACAGAGAGCTAAAGGGAGGAAGAAGGGGGAAAAAAGTCAGAGCAGGAGAGGAAATTAATGGCAGTGTTCAAGAAGAATGATGGAGGGAAATATAGAAAGCAGTCAATAGCCCATTCTGCACTGTACGGACCTGACAGGAATTTCACAGTCTCTTGATTTTTCAGCCCACTCATGTGCATTCATCAGAAACCAGTCACATCTGGCTGCCAGGATGGGGGGTTAATTTTCTCTAAATGCCTCAGCAGTTTTGTTCTAGCTGAGGCAAACTCTGTGACTGCAAAGCTGATGAGTAAAATATTTCTACTTCACCCAGTTTAACTCAAAACCGATAGCCTCAGGACATATTGAACCTTTCTTAAAAAAATAATCTTTTGAAGCTTTTTGAATGGCACATCAGGTCAGGGCAAAGTTTAAAATGCAAGTTTAAGACTTTGATGGACATCAGGGCTTTTTTCCCCTTGTAAAGCTTATCAAAGCTTGGCAATGTGTGCTTTAGAGCATGACAAAACTAAAGAGAATTAACTTAGCCATCAACTGCTGAGGGAGAACAATAACAGGAAAGAAATTTCCAGATAGAACTCACTATTAATCTACCTAGCTATAACCATGTGACATGAAAGCATCTAACTGCACTAAATTACAGCAAATGCAGCTGTTGAAAAGTGACACTATTTTTTAATAAGATTTTATATGAAGAAGATACAACAGATCATAGAACTGTCCTGATTAGAAGGGAGTCTAATTGAAATGATTACAACAGGAAATGTAAACAGTGTATTTTTACAATGTATCAGTTACTATAGCAGCATCATCCTCACATCCAATAGTTAAGACTGTGTCTGTATTTCCATAATTTTCAAGTGTTTATAACTCAAACAGAAAAACTTGACATAGCAGGTCTCAGTCTAGACACAAACTGTTTTAATCAAAATTGAAAAGCTACCAAATCAAAATGTAGTTGAAGATAGCAGTGTGCTCTTATAATTGGTTTATTTCTTAAACTGAAATTCTACCAGCATTTGTCCAGAATCTGGACTAGTGCCTTTGGCTGATCTGGAAAAACACAAATTAAAACCAACTAAATTAATTTGTTTAGAAACATGATTTTGTGTTTAAGCATGCTAATTATTTCAATAACAATTTCATAGCTATTGTTAGCACATGGCCTTTATGAGTATGCCTGTCAACCACATTTGCAAAATAGATTCTAGCATTCCTTTGGAAATGTTACAATTCATTAAGGTCAATGCTACAGGTCAATAATGAGACCAGTAATAAGGAAGCCTTTACATGATATGCTTAGGAGCCAGCATAGAGTAATATGAAAAAAATCCACTTTTGCAGAAGGACATAGATTATAGTGATGCCAAAGGAACTATTAGGGACTACAGAGTAATTAATAAGCATTTTCAAAATTAACGGCCTAGTTTTCAGAGATGCTGAACTTCCACAACTCCCATTGGCTTATGGAAGCTGTGAGTACTCAGAATTTTAGTAATTCGGGACATAAAATATTACAACATATATCAGTATGTCAGAATTTATAATTTATTTATTTGAATTTGTCTATATGAATAGCATAGATGCATTACAATGACATGGAATAAAAAACTGGTAAATAAACTGGGAAAATATAAAAATCAGCCCTAATCACAGCCAAAAGCTGAAACCAAATGTGAACATATTTTTCAATCTAAGTTTGTCTAAGTACCACTGCTCCCTCTCTGATCCCTAACATGCTAAATACTTTTTCTGAAATCTATCTTGAGGTCTCTATGGGCATTAAATCTCTGGTATTCCAACTGTTGCTTTCAAATCTCAGAAGATTTGAGGCTTTTCTGGGCCTTCAGCAGGGAGGCAGGTAAGGGAAGAAACAACACATGACATTTTAATAAAACAGTCTGCTTCAGCCCAACAGAGAAAGTGTCAGATGGAAGGCAAGCCACTATGAAATATTTTCAGTGTTCTGATACCTGCGTGTAGGAATGTGGTTATAGAATGGGTTCTTGTGGAAAGGAAAATGAAGGTCCGGGTATGATGGCTGTGTGAGGGCAGAAAGATTTAGTTCAAGATCGTGAAAGGGGTCAGACAGAAAGATGTAAGAAGGTTTGTTTGCATCCAAATTTTTGCCTTATCCAAGCCAAATGAAACCTTCAAAACTTTTGAGTGCCATCTATCACAAATAATTCAGTACAATGTGCACATGGGAAATTGCTGCCTTATAATGCCTGTTTTAAAGAAATGACAGAAAACTTGCAAATTGCAGTTAGGCTAGGCAAGCACATGGGCCTATCTTGCCTATACTCACCCTGTCTCCTCTCCATGATCTTCCTTTATTTTATTCACTTGCCTGTTGTCTTTAATTAGACTGAGCAGAATAGACATACCTGAGCTAGCTTTGAGAGCAATGAAGGGGTGGCAGCAGAGGGTGTACAAGTCTGCCCTGTGTACTTATTTGGGTGGCTAGCCTGTGCTGCGGTGGCTTCACTACTTGTTACTTGAGCTAGCGCGATCAAAGCTATCTGAGGTATGTCTACATTTGCAGTCACAGTCTGATTGCATTATAGACATACCCTTATTCCCTTGAAGGAGGCCATAACCTTCCCTTCAATCCTCTACTGGCTCATGTGCCAAACAGGTAGCCTTTAACTCTTTCACAGCTGTTTTATTTTATCACACCTATGAACGTAAAAAGTAAAAAGACAACAATAAAGTAATTGCTAGGTTTCATTGCTTGTAATAACCCTTGAGAAATCTGGAAATAAATTTATAACTGTGTCCCTGTGAATCTGACAAATATGATTTGTTTCTATGCATTCCTAAATAAACTGAATTTAAAATACACCTCTACCCCGATATAACGCTGTCCTCAGGAGCCAAAAAATCTTACCGTGTTATAGGTGAAACCGTGTTATATCTAACTTGCTTTCATCGGCCAGAGCATGCAGTCCCCCTCCTCCCCCCCCCGGAGCACTGATTTACTGCGTTATATCTAAATTCGTGTTATATCGTGTCACGTTATATCGGGATAGAGGTGTAGTTATAAACAAGTATGTCCTTTCTTGTGATAAAACCTGTAGGAACAGATAGAGAACCCAGACACTGCATGATATTCACCTCATTTCTGACAAATGCTCCCTTAATGGCGCAGGGTTGAAGCAAAGAGTGGGCTACCAAAGGGACAAGCAGCACAGCTCCAAACCTTGGGGATTCACGGGAAATGAATCTCTAATCCCCCTGCAGTACCTGCCATGCAATGTTACTCTTCTGAGGCTGTGACATTGGCTCAGTTGGCTGCAAAATAACCCCTCTCAGGGGAATAGTGGGGCTGGTGCAGGCACAGAGTAGAAGTTAATGCTGCAAGAAATTTCACAGATTTCTACTTTGCTGGGAGGGGAGAATACTACAGTGAATGGCTCCTCCCTCCCCTTAACCCATAAACCAGGAAACTTTAACCATATTGCTTTGCTGTGGATGCACTTCTATAAGCTCCTGGGGAGATGAAGTATACTGTGGAGGAGCTGCCCTCCCAATTCTGTTGTTTGGGAGCTTTACTGCCCTGTTTTACCCTGTTTTTGTTGTCGTTCCCCTCTGTGACTCACAGCAGAGGGGAGCATATGGCTCTGTTTATTTAATTCTTTGTTTATATATCAGTATCATGAATAATATCAGCACAGCTCTGGGAAGAAAAAGGGGGTTGTTAATTAGCTGCTGCTGCTGCTGACCTAGCAAACAGGAGGGTCCCACAAAAACAGTAGGTCTGATTCTTTTCTTGCCTAGACTTGCCTAGACTAGTTTTTACAGTAGTGTACCTCCACAGACTTCATTTAATTCATTGCTGATTGACCACTAGACCTAATATCTTTATCTGTAATTTCTCATTGGAGGAACCAAGATTCTGAGGCACATATCCCACCAGATTATAACAATTTTTAGGTAGGTCAAATTTTGAACCAAAAGCATGGATAAAAGAGCCAGTACTTTATGCAAACCCATAGCACCAAAGGATAGACAGGGAGCAGTCCTTGTCAATTTTCTTACCCAGGGCTGATATCAGACCAGCTTTTATTATGGTATCCTAGCTGCCTGGGGCTAGACCAAAGCCTCACTGTTGGGCAGATATAGCATAGTACATAGACCTCTAAGAAAGATTCATCTGGTTAAAGGCTCATTATGCCTACTGAATGTAGAACCTGCAAAAATCCAGACTGGAACACAGAGAGGTCTCCAAAGCCATAAGTGCACTTTCAGTGGTGGGTAACATTCTTCTTAGGTTGCTTCAGTTACCACTTCTGGCCAAAGACTAAGTACTGGCATTACATGGAGCTGTGATCATAGGCCTGATTCTCCTCTTACTTATACCTATTTTGCATCAATGAAACTCCACTGATTTCAGTACAGTTCCTGATTTATACCAGTATCAGAGAAGGGACAATCAGGCCCTCTGTGCTTAAAATTTTCATTTCTACAAATTGGAATTATACAAAAGCTTAACATATTCCAAAAAGGACTAATACAGCAAATCCCAAAGGCTCTAAATACAGTAACACCTGACAGAGTATTATTCAGGTTGCCTGACACTTCCCATTATAAAACCCCGTTTTCAGTTGCTTATAACTTTGCCCAACCTTAACTGTTTGATCTGAAATTTTCCACGCTGAGTGTCTGGCTCAGGGTGAATTTGTTGGAAAATTTCAACCAGAACACTTCAGAACTGTTTCAGAGAACGAGGCTAGGGACTATAGTCTGATCAATTCTTACAATGATAAACTTATTTATTGGAGTGCGATGGGCACTTGTCACAGATGACGGGTTCTTTTTCGGTGGCTACTCAGAGTTAATTAAGAAGATGAAATTGGAGAAGACAGAAACTTTATGAAGTGGGCTGTAGTCCACGAAAGCTTATGCTCTAATAAATTTGTTAGTCTCTAAGGTGCCACAAGTACTCCTGTTCTTTTTTTTGAGAAACTTTATGAGGTTTAGTTAATACAGATATAATTGAAATAATAGAAAAATCAATATACATAAATATAGCAAAGTGGTTTCTTGCATTGTTCATACTTAGTCTTACACGGTGCATACTTACAACCTTATGGATATCTTTAGAAACAAAGATAGAAGAAATAAGTGGAGATCACCCCCAAAAGAGGGCAGTGGGCCAGGTTTCCTACCTGATTATCCTATGTCATTCCCACACATAAACCACACCTTTTATACAGCTTTTCTTATTCCACCCAAATATGCCCTGGATCATATCTGGTAAGGTGTCAGCCTCCTGCCAGTGTGTGTGGTATTTCAGCTACCCACAGCTAAACTTCTAACTGTTAAAACCTCACTTGCATCAATCAATGTCCAATGGTTTTGATAAGTCAATTTTGTTAGATCCATGATTACCTTATTGGAAAAATAGCCTAAGATGTTTGTCCATGGTTTACCTATTTATCACATAATGCATTGCTAAACTATCACAAGAGACATATTGCTATATTTTATAACCTTAGGTCACGCATATAATACTCTTGCCAGCTTATACCAACTACCAATTTATACTGGGCCTCATTCTAAGCCCTTAACACTTAATGCTTATGACATAGCAAGCCTATTTTAACACACATATTTTGGTTCTTCTACTTGCTGTTACAGCTTCAATAAATTCCATTATTATTTCTATACACATGCTTAGAAAATAGATTATATTTTACTCAAAAACACATACCCTCCAAGAGCAGGTCGGGGTCAACAGGATAAATGTGTTGTTTTTTCCACACTAAAAAAATTCTGATGACCTTTTCTTAGAAAAGTTCTACCACCCTTATGCTTTGAAGCAAGGGTTGAAACACGATAGTGGATGATCTTTGTATCAGGGCCATATTTCTTGTGATCCCTGTGAAAATCTGGCCAAATTGTGCCAATTTATAAGTCTTTTAAAATGCTCAGTAGAGATAACTATGGTTTCAGAAGCTAAAGTCTCCAAAGAATCCATCCTCATTGAGTGCACTTGAGTTTCTTGCAGCTGACCCAAAAGAGCAACTGAGCATGCTCCATCCCAACAGTTCATACAAGTCACCAAACTGCACATGCATCATCCCCACAGAGCAATTGAGCATATTCCAGCTCACGGATATAGGGATGAAGCCAGACTTCTCTGTAATGGTTTCTTTCAGATGCTGTGGGCCAGGGCGGGGCTGGGCACTGGAAATGAAAGTAGAAAGCCTGTCATGAATCTGGGATACCTTCATTAACTCTATTCATTTGGCACTTCTCTGGACTGATAATGCTGCAAACTGACAGCCAAATTGACTTACTGGGTTCTCATAACATTGTTTTGTAATTATACAATAAGGACCTGTTAACATCAGGCATCAAGCTATGAAAAAATATAATCAAAACAAAAACAGAACAAATACCAGGAGTTTCATTGCTACTATTAATTAGTAGTCACTGTTAGTAGTAGTCACCTACTAAAATCTTCTGATCTAAGCAGATCACCATCACATTTCAAACAGGAAATAATGTGCCATTCCTAAATCTATACTTTCTCTATTTTCAAATTATATTAATCTGGTATCAGAAGACCCAATATGTGTCTCATGTTAATTCAATAATGCGATGTGAATGCTGCATTCTATGTAAATGACATAAGCCTTATCAGTTCCATTCATTGTTACAACTCAAACAATGACAATTACAACAACTCTACAGATTTTGGCACTGTAAGAATGGCAGATTTATGAGAAAAATCCAGTTAATATTTATCTTTTTATATTACTCAACTACCAAGTTACACCTGTATAATATACAAAGCTCCTAGGTAATGAGATATTTCTTTATTGTCAAATCTGTTCCACAGACTGCTGTTAAAGATTACATAGCTCATTTAAATAAAGCTCTTTTGTCAACAGCCTGGATATACTTTAAAAACGAGTAAAAGCCTCATGAAAACCCAAATCTCCAGCTGATGTGCAAGTATACAGGAAAAGATGCAGTGGTCTTTTGACCATATTCCAGTTGTGAAAGCTTTGGTGAGCAGATTAGCAATGTTAAATAATAATAAAAAGAAAAACTATATTTCAAGAATGGTTGGAAAATAAACTAACAAAAGCCTGGAAAATTAAAATTCAGTCTTACACTCTATGGTTAACCCATACTAAAAACAAAATGCCATGAAGAGAAAAATTGAAGTTAAGATTGGCACTTTAGTTTTAACTATTATGGGGAGAAACTAAGGAAAAGCGACGGTAGTATGAATTAAGGACATTTTTCTTTTTACTAGCACCACTATTTAATGGTACTGGTAGTTATTTGATTTTTTTAAAGATTAAACAAACGCTTCTTGTAGAATTAGCCCTTTGAAGAAATAAAATACCAGCAGTTGAAGTGATTTCTAAATAGTCTATTTTTATTATAGACATTTTAATTTCTCTTTGTCTTACCCACATTTTATCCATGTAAAATCACCCTACAATTTACCCAAAAATTCTGTTGATTGGGCAGTTGTATAATATAGCTGACAGCAGCTTTTCCTAAACCATCCACACTTTTCAGGTTTCCTCATTAGCTTTGGTGTAGTCTGATTTCTACAGCTGGGATTAAGGCGGGGGGGAGGGGGGAGGGAATTATTTGTGAACATTTTGGAAAATAAACTGAACTTTGATTTATCACATTCACACCCCTTTTGTATACTTTTTGCAAATATTTGCAGGAATAAAGTGTTGCTCATATGTATGTTCATGGAAAATGAATTTGGAGCTTGTAGTTGAATTTTTTGGGGGATGATAGAAAAATTATTTTTGTTGGAAGTAGTGTAGCTACTCAGAATTGCATTTGTGGATTAGTAAAAGAAGTGGTTAGACCACAGTGCAAAGAGCAAGAGGTAGAAAGTAAAGGCCATATGAAAGAGGGAAGGAAGAAGAGGAGGAGAATGTAAAGAAACAGCATGAAGACAATGACCTAAAGAGAGAGAGAGAGAGAGAGAGCGAGAGAGAGCATGGAAATAAGGAGGATGGGTGCAAGATTCTGCACCTAAAGAAAGAATCCAAAGAGGCCACCATATGAACTTTATAATCTTGGTAAATGAATGAGAGCAGCTCAGATAGCAGTTTTACAGCTCTCGTCACAGAAGGCTCTTTTCTTCTTTGCCCTTGACATTGCTTGGGACCTAGTGGAGTGACTAGGCATTTCAGAAGCAGGTAGTTTTTTAAAATGTAATGTACAGTTCTCTGACAGCTGCTTCAACAAATATAAAAATTGAGGTGTGATTATCAGAAGTTCCTAAGTCCCACTGAAAGTCAATGAGACTTCTGTACCTAACTCACTGAAGGCACTTCTGAAAATCCCACAGGGGGGCTTTGGATACCTTTAGACCCTTTTTTCAGTAATCCTGGGCCAACCGCAGAGCATGTGACTTTTAAAATAGGGCTGTTCTTTTCAAATAGAATTTGGAGCTCTGTCCTCATGCAGAGAATATTTTCCTTAGGTTGATGTTTTAAAGCAGAAGTGAATACACTTTAGCTCTGAATTTGGATCTGTTCTGAAGCACAAACCTATGTGGATCTTGAACTCCTCAAGAAATGGATCCTTACAGGAAAGTGTTCCTGGTTTGTTGACAATAATCACAGAGGAAATAGCCATAAGGGACAATATGAAAATAAAAGCAAACGTCCAAATATGTGAACATGAGAGAGTAAAGTAAAACTCCTTTTAGATACTGGAAACCTGATAGCTGGTCTGAGACATTTGACAGTCTTGAGGATACAAGAGACGTGAAGATGAACTGTCTGCATATCTTTATTGCAGGTTCAGAGTTGAATTTCAAGGGCTAAAACTTTTATCCTTAAAGAACTGTAGCCAAGCCCTGTATCATTTCCCTCTAGAAAAACTATCTATCTAGGTACTCATATGGCTCCATTGTTGAAGTATCTGAGAGCCTCTCAAGTATATAAAAATAGAAATAATCTTTATCTTCTCAGTCGGGAGGGGAAATTGTTTCTTTGCCTGCTTTTGTGTGTGTGTGATTGGAGGTAGGGGTAGGAATTTTGCCTTTAGTTCTGAAAGTGGTGAGGTCTGTAGTCATTTTTGTCTCTTGCAGGAGTGAGTTCCATTATCTAGATCCAGCTCCTCTGAAAAGTATCTTCTGCATTCATGAGCTTCTTCTATTGATTGATAGATTCATTGTGGAACGCAGATGTCATGGGAGGTAATGGTCAACAAGGGAAAGGCAATCGATTTCTCAGATAGTTACAGAACAATCCCACAGAGGTTTTTTTTAAATCAGGATAGAAACCTTGAACTGGACTCTGAATGTAATGGGGAGCCAGTGACAAAGCAGAGGGCAAGGGAGTTATATCCTCTGTGACCTGTATTGATAAGCAGATGGCATTTTGGATTTATAAATCAATTTATGGTCTGGAAAAGTGCAGTGGAAATCCCTTGTGCTTGAGCCTGCATCAGACTGTGTTTTCTGATACCAATGTTCAATGTTCTCCTGAAGGGTATGAGATGGTAGATGCTTGAAAGGAAAAGATATTTTAGACTTCTCTGAGTGGACAATCATGTGACACAATTGTCTGGGAAATCTGAATTTGAGACAAGGAGTCTTCGATTATTGGTAAAGGCTCAATTTGGGGTGAAGTATGTGCAGAAACTGAAGAGCAAGTATGCTGAAAAATGCCTGTCTCTTTTCCTGCAGCCAGTCTCTTTTCCTGCAACTTAATATGCTAGGAGTTAGCTCTGACAAGTCAATGGATGTGGAAGGAGTTGCTGTGCTCAGATATCCATGAGAATAAGAGGGGTCAAAAGAAACTTGTTGCCCATCTGCTCTGACATTACAGGCTTTGCACAGGTTGGGGAGCACATCCGCTCCCCAGGCTCCCAGCAAGCATGTCTTCGATCTTTGGTCAGTTACAAACCTGGTTGAATTTGATGGGTGTGATATTCAGACTAAGTGAGGCAACAGTTAAATACTCTTTTGGTTAGTAACAGCTGAAATAGTGGAAGCTGCTATCCAAAGACTACACTGAATGCAGGGGCTGCAGACTAACTGGGTCGATCTGTGTGCATATCCATGTGTAACAAGCAGTCAGAAAGCAGAGGGTGAGAACAGAAGAAAACTAGGAGATAGCAAACGAAGCTCTTGTAGTGTGGCCCTGAGACAAAGAGAGAGAACTTTTGGAGCAAAATGCTGTCTGGAAGACAGGCTTTGCTCTATGAGCAGGGAAATTGCTTCCTGTTTTTTGACCCTACTGTGTTCAGAGGAACAGGACTTTGTGTACATTCTTTCTAAATAAACATGATTCCAACATGGAAATACCTGACTCTACCATCAATTTCTCCTCCAATGGAAACAACCCACAAATTCCTGAATATTAGCTAATCACTAATATTTAGGTTAAGGGGTTACAATACCTTGTCCATCATGTTCTGAGGCTACACATATTTGTAGTGGCAGATACCCCCCATGTAAGGAGTATCTAAATACAAGCAATATTGCCACTGAGCCAAAATCAGTTGTGTCAGGAGTCTTCTGTACTGTCATCTACCCCAAATAATTATAATGGTCCCCAAAAATTTAATTCTTGGCCCAAAACTCAGAAACCACCAGACCAGGGAGTCTGCAGAGACAAGTCTGAGCAGTGAGCTTGGGGTCAGTGCTTAAAGAAGCATGACAGAGGCTGGTTTTCAGCCCTGCAGACTGGATGTGTTGCATATCAAGTAGTTCAACCCATGAGAGAACTACTGACCATGCACTAATCAGAGGATTTTTTTTAAAAAAAAGCAAATATAGATAATATCTTTGAAAGAGGTCGATTTAATAATGTATGTGTCTACACTACCGAGTCCCTTCTGCCGACCTAAGTGGCCTGTAAAGTCGACTTCTGTACTCCACCTCCGTGAGAGGCATATCGCTTTATTTGACGTCCATGGATCGACATGGGGATAGTGTAGACACTGAGTTGTGTAATTCGAATGAATTGGCCTCCTGGAGGTGTCCCACAGTGCTCCGTTGTCACCACTCTGGAGAGCACTTTCAAATCCACTGCACATCAGCCAGGTACACAGGAAACAGCTGCTCCCCTATTAAAGCCCTGGGAACTTTTGAATTTTCATTTCCCGTTTGATCAGCATGGAGAGCTTGCCAGCACAGCTAATCATGGAGACTCAAGGCTGCAAATGCGCTCTAGTATGGAGTACACAGGAGGTGCTGGATCTTATTGCTGTGTGGGGAGAAGAGTCTGTGCAGGCAGAGCTCCGATCCAGCAGAAGAAACGCTGACATCTATGCCAAGTTTGCACAGGGTATGGGGGAGAAGGGCTACGCCAGGGGCACGCAGCACTGCCACATGAAAATAAAGGTACTTTGTCAAGCATACCACAAGACATGGGAGGCGAACAGTCATTCTGGTTCTGCCCCACAGACATGCCACTTTTATGAGGAGCTGCCTGTGATTCTCGGCGGCGGCACCACCACTACCCTAAAATGCTCCTTGGATACTTCCCAGGAGCCCCAGGCAACCTCAAGCAACAACAAGGAGGACATTATTAACGAGGAGGAGGGAGAGGAGAATGCGAGGCAGACAAGTGGAGGATCCATTCTCCCTGACAGCCAAGAACTGTTTTTAACCCTGGAGCCCATCCCCTCACAGGACTAGTTGGCGGCGGAGCATGATGCCAGGGAAGGCACCTCCAGTGAGTACACGTTTCCAATCAAACTGTAAGGGTTACATGCTATTTTTTTTATGTTTAATATGAACAAAAAAGTAGGTGTAATGGGTATTGGTGGCCACTCCAGCTATGCAGAAGGTGTGCTCTCCGAAAAAGACTGTTTATGTGCAAAGGGATGGCCCGAGAATCCTCCACGGAGATCTCTAGGAAGCTTTCATGGAGGTACTCTACTACCTTTGCAGAAGGCTTCTGGGAAGGGCTGTCCTATTTCATCCACCACGGTAGGACACTCTCATATTAACTCTGTCGGCATCATTGCAGCACACAGCATTGCATGAGGATCAGGTCTGTACCCAGACACTTGCAGCATCTGCTCCCTTGCCACCTCTGTTACCCTCAGGAGAGTGATATTGCATATGGTCACCTAGAGGAAACGGGGGCAGTTTTAAATGCTAGCCCTTAAACCGCAAACAATTCAACAAGTAATCCGCCCCTGTTGGGTGAAATCTGGGTCACACTTTCCTAAACATGCTGTGGTTGTGGTTGGACAGGGTCACCATATACTGCAACCAGCATTTAAAAAAAGGGGGGTGGGGTGACTTCCTGTTTGTCTCCCTTCCCCCCCAAGCCGCTGCCGCTTTTGTAAGAAACAAACTATTTGGGGGCTTTACATTGGTGCCTGTCCTCAAGCACCATCCAGATTGCTAGGAAATGGGGGGCTTTTCTGAAGTTTCAACCTGTGATCCCAAGGATGTCTTCACAAAAGCTGCAGCACAAAACCTCTCGCCCATGCCTCGTGGCCTTACTCACCATGGCTGGAGCAGCAAACTGACTATTGCAGTAGCCAGTGGTTGTGATTACGCTGTGGCTTGCAGTGAAATGCATTGAGGGGTGTTTTTCTTTATAAAAAGAATTAACCTTGTACCAGAAAATGTATACACTGTCAATGCTACCCTTCTGCTTTGTATTCCATGCAGCTGAAACCTTGTCCATCGGCGCATCCTCCACACCAGGACAAAGACTTTCCCAGATTAGAAGGCAGAAAAAGAAGACTTGGGAAGACATGTTCAATGAGTTAATGCACACTTCCAAGAGTGATAAGACAGAGCTCAGAGCATGGAGGATTACACTGTCTAAGAACCTGGACATGAACAGGAAGGACAGGAGAGCATGCAGGGAACAAGAGCATGCCACACAGGAAGAGCTGCTGCTGTGGATTATGAAGGAGCAATCAGACATGTTGAGGCGTCCGGTTGAGGTTCAAGAAAGGCAACTGGATGCTAGAGTCCCTCTGCAGCCTATGCTGAACCTGCTGCCATCATTGCCATGTTCCACACCCTCCTCCCTCAAACGTCCTATGAGATGTATGGGGTGGGGGGAAAGGGGAAAGTTCGGTATCCCTTGCACTCAACATCAGGGGAGGGTACAAGGACCAGAAGGCACCTATGATGGATTTCACTGAGCCTCTCCTGCTCGACCCTCTCCCTGCTTTGCTGAATTAGGCTCTCTGGCCTTTTGCTGCGCGCGCACACACACACACACACACACACACACACACACACACACAGGTAGGGCCACACCCCTCTGAAGACACAGACTGATGTCAGCTCTGTGTGAGAGGACTCCCACAGCACTCACGTGCACACCCCTTTTAGCAGATAAACCCAAAATAATACTGTCTTGCACTGTATAGAAAAATCTGCACAGCACAAGCTCATAAAAATCCACCCTCTTCCTCAATGTGAAGATAGATGTGCATGACTTCTTGCCTCCCAGTTACAAAAAGGTAGATTTTAAGTGGTTAAAGGGATAGCAAAGAGAACAAAGCAATTACCTCTTACAGAGGCTAAAAATCCTTCCAGCCTGGAACCATCACTTCCCACAGTTCAGTTTTTGTTTCTCAGATGATTTCAGGTGTGTTGTTATAGGAAGAGTGAAGTCCCCTCCTGTTGTCATTGTCCCTCTTTTATATCTTCCTCACACTTGCTGGAAAGCTTTTTTGCTGTGACCTGGGTCAAACAGTTCCCACTGTATAGAGCTATCTGATCTGGGTCAAACAGTTTCCATTGTGTAGCGTTATCTCTGAGAGGTTTCTATTGCACACAGTTCCTGGGGTAATCCATATGCTTGTGTGCCTTTCTTCAATAAGCCACTAACATTGTTTGGCCTCATCCAACGTAGGCACATTTGAAATACAGAGACATGGTCGGTATTCCCAGCTTCAGATACAAAAATGATACATGAATACAAATTGGATAATCACATTCAGTAAATTATAACCTTTCCAATGATATCTTACAATACCCATCTTGCATAAAGTATATCTTAGTTATACCATATTCATAGCATAAATATAGTTCTATGAAGAATATGGGATGTAACATCACAGCGCCCATTCCCACACCTTTGATTGTTATTGAAGTGCATCTGTAAGCAAGCTGTCCTTGTTTCTCCCCCCACAGTGTTATCAGCCCTTTTGCCTCAGGTTATCTTACTTTTCTTTGCTGTCTCTGTCTGTCTGTGTGCATAATAGAATTTAACCGATTGAGGAGAAAAGGTTCTTTATTCATTCAACACACAGTGGTTAGTGGGAGTAGAGTTTACAGGGGAGAAAATGCAATGAAGGGGATAGTTTGGTAAGGAACAACAAAGATAAGTGTCACATTACTCTGGCTCATTGCTGAAACTGGTTTTCAAAGCTTCATGGAGACACAGAGCCCCTCGATGTGCTCTTCTTATTGTCCTGGTGTCTGGCTGTTCAAAATTGGTTGCCAGGTGATCTGCCTCAACACCCCACCCCGCCAGAAACTTTTTTCTCTTTGTTTCACAGATATTATGGAGAACACAGCAGGCAGCAATAACAATGGGGATACTGCTTTCACTGAGGTTTAACCTAGTAAGCAAACAATGCCGATCACCTTTTTAAATGTCCAAAGGCACATTCCACCACCATTCTGCACTTGCTCAGCCTATGGCTGAACCGGTCCTTATTGCTGTCCAGGTTGCCTGTGTACGGCTTCATGAGCCATGGGAGCAAGGGATAGTCTGGGTCTCCCAGGATCACGATTGGCATTTCAACATCACCAATGGTTATTTTGCAGTCTGGAAAGAAAGTCCCTGCTTACAGCTTTCTGAACAGACCGGAGTTCCTAAAGATGCACACATCATGCACCTTTCCTGACCATCCCACGTTGATGTCAGTGAAATGGCCCGTGATCCATTAGCGCTTGCAACACCGTTGAGAAGTACCCCTTTTGGTTTATGTACTCTTTGGCAAGGTGGTCTGGTGCCAAGAAAGGGATATCTGTTCCATCTATAGCTCCACTGCAGTTAGGGAATCCCATCATGGCAAAACCATCTACTATGTCTTGCACTATTGCCCAGAGTCACTATCCTTCTTAGCATATGTCTGTTGATGGCCCTACAAACTTGGATCACAACAGATCCCACTCCGAATTGATTCCCAACTGACTCGTAGCAGTCTGCCATTGCAAGCTTCCACAGAGCTATCACAACTCACTTCTCCACTGTCAGAACAGCTCTCATTTTAGTATTGCTGAGCTTCACACAGTTCTTGGAAAGTGGCCTTATGCATCTGAAAGTTCTGCAGCCACTGTTCATCATCCCATAGCTGCATAATGATGCGGTCCACTAGTCAGTTGTTTCCTGGGCCCAGAAGTGGTGCTCAACTGTGTCAAGGTGATGCATGACTGTCACCAGAAACTGTGAATTGCTCCACTCTATGTCTTCCAGCAGGGCTGCTTGAGTGGCATCAAATTGTCCTGCGTGGCAGCTCCTGTATCGGCTGCATAAATACTACAGGATAAAGCGCGAGGCGTTTGTAATGCTCACAACAACAGTGTACGTGCTTATCGTACTATGGCATCTGCGCGGGTAACCCGGGCTTATGAAAAAAAGGCGTGAAAAAGCCTTGGTTTGTTTGCCGTTGATTTCAGGGAGGGAGGGAGGGAAGTGCATCATGGGAGGCTAATGCCATGTTCCCATAACCACCCATGCAAATGTTTTGGTCCCATAAGGCATTGCAAGCCCAACCCAAAATTCCACTTGGCTATATGAGCTATCCCATAGTGCAGTGCTCTGTGCGTCGATGCAAGCCCTGCTAGTGAGGATGCACTCCAACGATACAATGAGCATAGTGTGGACACGTAAGATCAACTTGCTTAAATTGGAGGCTCGATGTCAGCTTACATGAAGTCGACTTAACTTAGTAGTGTGGATATGGCCATAGTGGAGAACCACAAACAGGCCTTCGTGTCACACCTCCTAATGCCTTTCCATGTTTCCTTCCTCTCTCTTATAATCTGTACTTCCCCTGGGGCTCCACTAAATGAGAAAGGAGAGGAGAACTGTCTGGGGATCAACTGGATCTCCTTCCTGTAAAACATGATTTGAAGCCCTCACTTCTTAGCATCCTAAAGGAGACAAAAAAAAAAAAAAAAAAAAAAGAGTCAGGTCAGCAAAATAACCACAAAAAGAAAACAGAATAAATATTTTGTTTTTCTTTCTATAATGTATTAAATCATTAAAGAATGGGTAATAAAAACACAAGTTTGTTACCTCCTTCAGCTGTGCTACCCATAGGTGGTAGTACTTGGCCAAACACTCTCCAGGAATAGAAGCATAGAGTTGATCTGACGCCAGTTTTAGAAGGTAGTCTGCCACAACATCCACAATATGAATGTCAAGGTGCAGCCTGTGCCCCTCACAACACATACACAGTGTTTTGTGCAGGCCAGAATATTCAAAGTATCCCGTGAAGCAAAACAAAATTGTTAACACATACAAACAGAAACTCCATATTATATATATCATGCAGTTGTTCCAGGAAACTGTGCCATGGATTGAAAGATAGATTCAAGGATCCAGAGTCTCAAATATAGGCATGGAGTACTATGGGTGGATGCAGTGACTGTATATATCCAAAACAAGATGGCTAATGTGAACATACTACATTGCTGCAAAATATATTAATTTGCTCACACAATGCAAGTTGCAAAAATGCTATTCTGTAGTGTAGACAAGGCTATTTCGTCCACTCTTGGACTTTCCTTTCTTCATCTTCCTTGGCCGCTCTGTTCCTCCAGATATTCTCTAGAAACTCTCTACTTTTTCTACAGTTGGCTCTTCTAGACTTTTCCTATAACCTTAATCCTGGTGTCTCTGAATGCTTTCAATCTTCCTTTCATGTCTCCTCCTCACCAGTTAGCATCGGAAATCAGCAGCCATCAGTCAGATTCTTATTGTAGATCATTATTTATAATATCTCATGCTAAATTACAAACCAGTGCTTTATGTAGCAATGAAATAAAGCCTCTGGAATAGTCTCTTTTTATAAAAGCTTCCCTCCACAATAGATCATATTCTTCTCATAACTTAAAATCTATTTTAAAAGCTAAATAACTTATTTGCAGACATATGAGGAAGGTATCATATACACCTCTACCCCGATATAACGTGACCCGATATAACATGAATTCTGATATAACACAGTAAAGCTGCGCAATCCAGCAGATCAAAGCAAGTTCAATATAACGCGGTAAGATTTTTTTGGCTCCCGAGTACAGCGTTATATCGAGGTAGAGGTGTATTAGCCACTTCCTTCTTTTTTTGAAGAGAAAATTACTTGCCTCAAGTTCTTGTTCTCTGAAAGTAGCATTTATAAGAGATTCAAATGTTTGGGTCCATGTTTCTGCAATGACAGGGATTGTAATGCTCCCTTTTATACATTTCTAAAACCATTAAACCACCTTGTCAGTAGGTGTCAGATGCCTCTTTACGGGTAAGATACAACAATTACAAACTTATTTCCCATTCTTGTTTAAATCAGTTATACTCAGCTCTCAGTGGTTCAGGAACCAAATTAGTGATCAACATTACCCAAAAGAGCCATCATGGTGTGAATTCATTGTTTCATTTACTATTTTATATATATATTCTAACAGCAAAATGACTGACCAAGTATTATTATTTTATCAACTACAATTGGTAAACAACATAGTGAAAGCATCCTGATTGGTCAATAATTAAATTACACAGTGTTTTAATATCATGAGCTGTAAAGAGCTGCAGGAGACATATTAAAAAGCCACTTGTGGCTTGCGAGCCTCAGCCTGAGTATTACTGGTCTAAATTAATAGAGATGAATATCTGAGCAATTGGTCTGAATTCAACAAAATGAAATTAAATAAAGACAAATTCAAAATACTACTTTTAGGAAGGAAAAATCAAATGCACAACTACAAGATGGGGAATAACTGGCTAGGTATTAGTACTGCTGAAAAGGATCTGCAGGTTATAGTGGATCACAAATTGAAAATGAGTCAACAATGTGAGGCAGCTGCGAAAAAGGCTACTATTGTTCTGGGGTGTATTAATAGAAGTGTCGTATGTAAGACACGGGGCGATAATTGTCCTCCTTTACTCTGCACTGATGAGGCCTCAGCTTGGAGTACTGTGTCCAATTCTGAGCACCACACTTTAGGAAAGATGGTGCACACCCTGAAGTATGATGCAATCAGAAGTTTTAAATATATAAATACATAAATTATAGCATATATTATACAGTTGCAATATATACAAGACAAATTCATTCAGCAGAAAACATTAAAATAACAAAATTAGACAAAAATTGCAATATTGAATATTTCCATAGGCTTGCATATTTAAAGACTCGTGTTCAGCTCTGAAGCTCATGTTTATTCTCCCTTCTCTCTGAGGGCTGAGCAAAAGTAGAACAATCCCCAGCTTCCCACCACTTTTTAATTCAATAAAAATTCATCATAATTGGTGCTTATTCAAGTATAGGTCAAAGGCATACCAGGTGCTACCATGTGATCTTCAAACTGATTTTCACCGATTTTATCAAGAAAGCTACGTTTTTTGCCCTTCTTTCAAAGCCACATTTTTATAAATCATCTCAAATAATAGTGTCAAGTATCAGAGGGGTAGCCGTGTTAGTCTGAATCTGTAAAAAGCAACAGAGGGTCTTGTGGCACCTTTAAGACTAACAGAAGTTAGTATTTCTAGACAGACTAGAGGCCTGTGCAATAATAACCAAGACAGAAACCCACTTCTCTGGGCAAAGTATTACTGTTTGGTGTTACTGAAACTACATATAATACTTGAATCAACGACGCATGTAACCAGATGTCAGTTTGCAACCTCCGCCCAGCTGGACTGACAAGTCTTTCATAACTCACAGTACCCCAAACGGATTGAATATACTACCACTAAAAAAAAAAAAAAAAGTGAAGGAACCAAGTTACTATATTGAACTATTTTGGCTGCAGTTTTCCAACAAATTCAGAATGAGTCAGATACTCAGCCTGGAAAATTTCAGCCTGAATGGTTAAAGTTTGGCAAAGTTAAAACCAACTGAATACAGGGAAGTGCTGGGGAACCTTAATAATAGGTGGTGCTATTAACTTGGCTTATAATACATCCACACACTGGATATTAAAGTATTCCCTCAATACATTGATATATATTGGTCTATCATTTTACAATAAAATAACACCATTTAATTCTCTGCACAGCAAAGTTGGTTTGAAATCCCTTTATAAGCAATAAATAAAGCCTTAAAACCCTGTGAAACAGGGCACTGTTATATTCATTTTATAGCTGGGAAAAATGAGGCAGAGAGAGAGAGATTCAGCAACCAGTCCAAGTCAGAAGTCTTTGGCAGAATCCAGATCTTGTAACTCTCAATTCTAAGCTTAGTCACAAGACTGTATATGATGAAAGCACCAGTTACAGCTTATTGAGTTTTGCTCCCTCTTTGTTATGGATGAAAAATATAATGTATCCTCCCCCAAAATTAGAGCATTTAGTCGTTGAGCATAGAATGAATTTTCAGAGAATTTACAGTATGTAAAACAGCTAATCACTTTATGATTTAAAATAATTTAAAATGGGTCCTTTAAGAAATTTAGCATCCTGTGTGAGACTATGTTTTGGTCCTGAATGATCCTTAATAACAGAATAGCACAGACCATTCAAATATTCAAAACTTTTTCTGCTTCACAACTAAAGTTGCTTTTTCACCATCAGCTAAGGAATAATGTTTTTCTAAAAGGAATTTCATGCAATGGCTGCCATCTCTCATTGTTTAAAATGGGAATAAAGCCATGCTGTCAGGATAGTACCTCATAACAGCATAGGGGGTGCACTGAGAAAACACTATCTGAAGCAAAGGAGAAGTCTTTATAGCACAGAACTATTGGAATTCTCAGATCCCTGTTTTGCATAGCTCCAGTCTCCCTAATGCAGTCCCCTTCCCCAAACACAGCCCATCCCTCCCTAGGCTCAGAAATATCTCTGCTTACCCCAACTCATCCCATGTCCTCCTCACATAAGGCTTCTTCCCTTGGCTCCCCACAGTTCTGCTTTCTGGTGATGTAAGTGCAATTGAAATGGGCAGTATAAGGAACTACAGCGGGAGAAGATCGGGGGAAGTCAGTGGGGATGTGACATTAGATTTTCATACATAACTAAAAAACCTAACAGCAACAACAAAACACAAAACAAAAAACCCCATCAACAAACAAAAAAACTCTGTAGCCTGTATAGCTAAACTAATAAGTCAATTACAAATTAAGAGTTAGATTCACCAGCACTCTGGTTGCTGTATGGTGCTCTAGTGACGAAAAGCAACCATAAGTCAGTCTTACTTGGCCAATACACTGACTGCTTTATAATATTCTAGAGTGTTGTAAAGTACTCATTCAGAGTCAAAGAATCTGACCCTAAAAGTTAAACATTTAATTAAGTTTTAAGATTGACATTTCATATATTTAAATAATTAGAACTAATACGCGGTAGAATTCTCTTTGGGATTCTTGTTTAGTGTTCATGTATAACATTTTTTAAAATTAGAAAACACTCAAGGAAATTCTCAACCAAAAAATTGCATTACTACTACTTACCCTTGCAATTCTGAGGTTTCTGCAATATTAGGCCTCCACTGCAGTTTTGACAGTGAGAGCCCCGGGCCCCCACTCTCAACCCCAGTCAGCTGACAATGGAAAATCACAGAAAATAATGGACTTTATTATCACAATGCACTGAAACAGATGGTTTGCTCCCCCAATCCTGGATCTACTTTGTTCTGGGCCAGTCCCCTGGCACAAGGTGGAGCAATGTAAAAGCTACTGTAACCATTCCCAACAGCTCTAAAGGGTGATGAAAGCAGCTGAAAATTGCTGGGGTTTACAAGAACCGAAGCTATACCCCCTATGCTGGGATCCATGAAGAAAAGGTGGTGTACAAGCCGCTATGGGGCAATATACTACCCAAGAAAACCTCTACACAAGGGAGATCATCCAAGGGCTGGATTTGCCAGGTTTAAGGATGCTTTGTGCTGACACAGCAATCCAAAACAGCAGGCACATCCCAGAACTGGGTTTACTATAGAGGTAGCTGCCGTTACAGCTATAAAGTTGTCCGATGTCTATCCTCAAAACATTTTCTGTTGATCAGTATTTAATAAAACTTGTAACTATTGGGTTAAAATCTTCCAGGCTTGAAGGTATATTTTTTGCAAGTCTGGGCAAATATGGTTCCCATGACTCTGAGAACAATAGGAGTGACAAAAAACTAACCTTTCCCCTTATAAAAGTTTGGGATATCCTTTTGAATAGCTATGGTAGTGAAGTGAGCAGGGGTAGAAAATTTAAATTTGACAGCAAAATGGCTTTCAGGATTCAGAGGTGTTTTTTTGTATCCCAGTGAAAGTCTACTTTGCCTTGGCTCAGTTATAAGACTTTGAATATGTCCTGTCATACACGTACATTAGATTGGGTGCAAGTTACCAATGTTGGTAACATTCCAGGTTCTGGTAGGTTGTACTATGCATACACCCAAATCTCACTGAATTATAAACACAACTCCTGAGTCCCCCCCGAACCTGGCTGGGAGAAATTTATAATCAATTGAGGAAAACAGGATCTATTAAAATTTCCTGTAGCTTACTAGAATGAGCACATGTTTGAGACAATAAGAACTTGAGTTCAAGTTTCACTTCATCAACTGAAGGTCCTTCATAATTCTCTGCAATTCACAACCCTTATATAGCAAAACCTTACATTACTCTCATAGGAGTTCGGCAAACATCATTACTCCCAAAACTGAAGAGGTTGTTTCAGGAATGTTCTATATTTGTAAATATGTATTGTGAAAGACCCAGACCAGTGGGGTACAGGAGTCTGGTAGAGGGCAAATATACTGGTCACTAGATGAGTAGTTTTCTGTTCCCTGAGTGACCAGACCTATTGGGATCCAGGAAGTGGGCGGGCTTTGCCCGCCCACTGCTAAAGGATCCCCCCCAGCCTAAGGGGGGGTCCACAGGACCTGGAGACCAAAAAATTACGGGGGACAACTAATAAAAGAACATGGACAGGAGTGAGGTCAAAGGGTCAAACGAAGCGAACCAGACGGGGACACCGAGCAGAGAACCCCGGACAGCGCCCACTGCTCCTCGAAGGCGTCAAGGGAGCCAGTGGACGCCGCCCAGAGGAACTCTGCCCGGATATGTGAAAGAACGGAGGACCTGAAATATGCCCCACAGTCACAGGAAACTCCATCCGCCAACCTCCTTACTCTGGTTTTATAGATGGCCAGTTTCGCTAGGGCCAGAAGGAGGTTGACCAGGAGGTCCCGCGACTTTGTGGGGCGATGGATAGGGAGTGCATAAATTAAAAGGTGAGGAGAAAAGTGCAACCAAAATCTTAACAAAATATCCATGAGGAGCCGGAATAGGGGCTGCAGCCTGGCGCACTCCAGGTAAACATGCGCCAGGGTCTCCCTCATGCCGCAAAAGGGGCAGGTGTCTGGGATAGGGGTAAACCGCGCCAAGTACACGCCCGTGCTCACGGCTCCGTGAAGGAGCCGCCAACTGATGTCCCTGGTGGGCTTCGGGATCAGAGCAGAATAAAGGCTGGCCCACCGGGGCTCCTCACCCTCCAGAGGTGGCAGAAGGTCCTGCCACTTCGTATCGGGGCGGGACGCGAGGGTGAGGACATGAAGAACATGGAGCACGAGAGTGTATAGATGTTTCCTTGGCGCGGTCCGGAACAGAACCGGCTGCAGATGGTGCAGCCGGCTCATGGCGAATGGACGGGGAGGGGGCCGGTTGGGTCCACGGGGTAGGGGCCCAATGAAAAAGTCTGGAGGGCTCGGAGTGGAGGGTGGGCAGGGCGTGCCCTCTCGCAGGACCCGGTCGAGATAGTCCCGAGCTGCGGGCGGCAAAGCAGCCCTCACCTCCTGAAGTATGCGCCGGGGAGTACGAGGTCTGGAGAGCCCCATGCGCTGAGCGAGCGTCAGGGGATCCAGCCAGTCTCCCCGGTCGTAGTCCAGGAGGTCTCCGACTTTGGTGACTTCTGCAGGACCAACCTCTGATGCACCATGGGGGACTCCGCCACCTGCACACAAAGCTGGGGGTTGTGTAGCAGGGGCTCCGCGAGGAGATCTGCCCCCACAGTGGCTGAGTGACCAGAGCTGGGGCTGCACTAGAGTAATCAGGAACCTGCTAGAACCAGTTAAGGCAGGCAGGCTAATTAGGACACATGGAGCCAATTAAGAAGAAGCTGCTAGAATCAATTAAGGCAGGCTAATCAGGGCACCTGGGTTTTAAAAAGGAGCTCACTTCAGTTTGTGGTGTGAGTGTGAGGAGCTGGGAGCAAGAGGCGCAAGGAGCTGAGAATGAGAGGGTGTGCTGCTGGAGGACTGAGGAGCACAAGTGTTATCAGACACCAGGAGAAAGGTCCTGTGGTGAGAATAAGGAAGGTGTTTGGAGGAGGCCATGGGAAAGTAGCCCAGGGAGTTGTAGCTGTCATGCAGCTGTTACAGGAGGCACTATAGACAGCTGCAGTCCACAGGGCCCTGGGCTGGAATCTGGAGTAGAGGGCAGGCCCAGGTTCCCCCCAAACCTTCCAATTGACCTGGACTGTGGGTTCTTCCAGAGGGGAAGGTTTCTGGGCTGTTCCCCAACCCACATGGTGAATCTCTGAGGCAAAAAAATCCGCCAATAAGCACAGGACCCACCAAAATAGAGGAGGAACTTTGTCACAGTATATAGATAATAGTTAAGATGCCAGTACATAGTTCTCAAGAGTACGTAGTATAATTCCTGGGTTTTGTAGGATAAAACTTGTTGTGCACTGCAAATGGCTTCCTCTGGCAGCTGTAATCAGAGGTTTCATGTACAAGATCCTATAGAAAGTTTTAAAGCTAGGAACAGAATTCAGCACTCTAAGGTGGTAGGTCTGTCTCATCCACTAGCTCACTGCTTCTCAAAACAAATAGTTCAGATCAATGTTTGCTTTGCTAATTGTATAAAGGAGGTACTCATGCTTATCCAACTTCATCAAGTTCTCTAAGGTGACAAACTGTTATGTAGATGCAAACTATTAATCCCATTTTACAGATAGGAAAATGGTGACAGAGAAAAGTTGAATAGGTTGTCTGTGTGATATTACTGCGTAGTGGACTATGCCTTGTCTTGTGGCCCTATAGAGCCTGAGTTCCTGGATCTGATACTTGCTGAGTGAAAAAGAGAATCCAGGCTAATCTTACAGGATCTACAAAGATACATGAGGAAAGGTGCCCTGGTTGTACTGAATCAAATAATTCTAGATCTAAGATTTCTATTTGCTCTCCTTTTCTTAAAAAACTCCCAGTGACTATCCTACGTAATCAGATACAATTTCTCAAATAATACAAAATAATATAATTAAATATTTTCTACTGCCTTGGAGGCATGCCTATAACGAACCTCCATAAATCAACACTGTGACTAAAAAATGGATCTTCAGTACCAAAAATACAGCATCTGAGTTGAGGGAATAAGGTCTCTGCAAGTACCAAGCTCTTAGCCTATATATGGTTCAGTCATTAGGGGGAGGCACATTAATACACAGTTAGCCAGTGAGTTACACATAGTTGTGGAGCACAGATATCTTCACTGCATGCTGAAAATTCACATGGATAAATAAAGTGCTCTGAATTTGTAAACTGTACAGTAATGAAGCTCCTCCTTCAGCATACCTCCTCACAATATCCAAAGGAGGGACAAAAAAAAGTTTATAGTAGGGAGTTCTGTTACAGCACACTTCCTACAGATATAGAAACAAAAGAATGGTATTATATTGTATTAATTGAGAAATAGTATGTGATTGTATAATTACAGACTTTATCTTATTGCACAGGCAGCAGGTGTGAAGCAAACTCACAGCTGGATCAGTGCAGTTCACTCAGCTACAATGACTCACCCCCTCCAGGAGAGCCTGCAGTGCCTCATCCCTCAAGCATCTTGCATCAGCTTATCCCCACCCAAGGCTCAGGTCAGATGACTGCCAGGCACAGGTATTTTACTCTCACCACCAGAGCCACAAGTTAATCTGTGCATCAGCATCATTTAGCTGCCTCGTGGTGTTACAGACTCCCTAAGCTTCCAGCCTACCCTCAATCCTGTTCATGCCCAGTCTTGACTGAGCCTTGTTCCAACCAGCTTCAGCCTTGTCCATGTCCTGTTCCGACCTCGCTCCAGTCCTGTTCCTGACCTATTCCAACCCTCCATCTGCCTTTTGACCTCCAAAGCCTTGGACTGATTCCAACTTGACTCCTACCTTCAGCCTGCATTTGAGTTCTGACTTTGATCCTAACTTGGCTTGTCTCTGGACTCTGACCCATGGTCTGTCCACTGACTCCAGTCTCAATGTTGCTCTCGTCCCAGTTCTGATTCTATGTCCAGCTTCAACCCTTGGTACCTGTTCTTGACCACTGCTCCAACCACCAGGCCTGACCACCTAGAACACTCAGTCTGACAGAAAGGGGGAAGAGTTAAAGTTGGGTGTGCAACCAGGTCACCCTCATGCGGCATTTCCATGACTTTTGAGTACTTAACCATGCAACTTTAAGATTCTCAACCTAGTTCTTTATATAGAATGGATGACACATCCATCTTTCCAAGTATGAAATTTTAATGAGACTACAAAGGTGCAAGTTTAAGAGTATTAAAAACCTAGGGAAAAATATGGTGTAATTTTACTTAGGTTTTAAGATACGGATAAAACATAAGATTGTAAATTGGTAACTGATACAGAACATCTGTTTATAGAAGTATTAGATCATCTTATCTGATTATGATATTGTATGTAAACAGTCATATTTCCATGCTTTAGGCTCTACTCTGCTTTATTTCTGTGGATCATCTATGAAGCTAGACAGGTGGATTGGCTTCAGGCTATTTATACCACAAAATATCTGAAACCCACACTGAGCACTGGTCTGCAGGTGAGGATTTGCCTGGTGGAATGTTTACATTCAGTTTTGGTCATCTACTAAAGGAAGAATACATGACTTAATGCATAATAGGTCCATGACTTTCAGATTTAGCTGCCAAAAGTTTGGCCCCTTGAATCCATATTTAAGACTCTAAATAAGTGGTCTGATTTCCACAGTGGTGCTGGCCATCTGCAACTAAAATCAATACATTTTTATTTAGGTACCTAAATAAGGATTTAGGTGCTTTACATGAGGCACTCAAGTTTGAAAGCTCTGGTCAATGTCTTATTAAATAGTATTCTGCCACAAACTGGTAGGCATAGGAATTTCTTGGATTCAAGGGCAACAGAATTGCCTCAACACAGTCTACCCAAGCTGATGCTTCTGATACCTGAAATGCGTAACTTGCAAACTGCTAACAGTTCATACATTTGTTAGGAATTATATTATTGCTTCACTGAGGTAGAACACACAGTTCCTAGGTACACAAAAATAAACTTCAGTTCAATATAGCTTTATTTATCTGTCAGGTTTTTAACTACTCCTTTTCATATCTTTAAAAGAGCCATTTTATAATGGGCTACTGATCAGAATTGTTTTTCTAATGGTGAAATCCCAAAGGGAAACATGTTTCAGATATGAAGTATTCCCCCCAGAATCCCTGGCAGTCATAGAAAATAGAACTTCTTGATGTATAAAGACACTGTCACCATTGTCAAACGACACTAGTGCAGGAAATGAACCACAAATAAAAACAATGTGTTTCTTCCTTAGCATCAAATATCTGGTTTTGTATCTATAATAATTTTGAACAATAAAACCCCAATAAAATCATGCACATAATTATAGAAAAAATACTAATCTGTAGTTTTCTTAAATGTCCACACACTTGTCCTACAATTACTCAAGCATATAATGTACAAAAAATAAGCCTATAAACAACATACCGAAAATGTCTCCATCAAGGGATCAAAATATAGTTTTATAAAAGATGAAATACTGTACAGTTCACAACCAACTTACCTTTTCCAACAAATGGAGCCATAAATGCAATTTGCTGTCCTTTGCTCTGAAGAATTAATTTTAAGATATTCATATTTTTCTTCAAGTACACCTTAAGTCTCAATTAAACTACAAGAAGCTACAATAAAGTAACATTAAAGAGCAACTTAAACTCATAATAGCAAGGAAATTCAGAGTTAGGCTAAAAATTTTGTTTCATTCCTCATCTTTAAATCACTCTGTTGTGCATAGGAATTGTATGACTCTGAGAAGTGTGTGATCCTTCATACTGCACAGTACATATGTTCCAATACTTGGGTTAAAGGAAAGTCAAAATTTTTAGACTTAGTTCAGAAATTCTCTACTTTTGTAGGATTAAGTCAGGCATCTCAGATTACTTTAACGTTGTCTTCTTAATTCTGAATGTATTAACTCTTGGATATGAAAATGGAAGTCTGAAACCTCATATTTTACTGTGTATTTCAGCAGCGCATTCTAAATTTAAAAGACTTTGAGCACTGCTTACTACATGAAACTGAATATATGCATTTTTGAAAATGGCACTTAGACAAGAGTGGCTTAAATGTGGTAAAAAAGGCTTACACATTCTCAGTATAAATTACAAATTCAAACATTCAGGCATGAAAGTCTTTTCCTTAAGTTGTTTTCAAGCTTCATCCTTTTTTCTGCAATAACTAAAGCAAAGCCACAGTAGCTGCAGCCATTTGCATCTAAGGAAGAAATGTTTTGCTTTGGTGATATAGTTAATGAGTCTAAAAATATTCAGTATAATAATTCTGTCAAAGCCCCCACAGTCTCCTCAATGAGCAGAAGCCTGCAGGATTCCAATGGGGAGCCAAGTAATGAGCTCTCAGCATTCGCTCCCACACCGTCCAGGCGAAATATACTCGGGCCTCTATGGTTCCACATCATTAGCAACATGAAACAAAGACACATGCTTGACTTTAATAAGCGACTAAAGTTGCTGGCTTATTAGGCTGTTACTGAACATAAACTCTATTTCAGTATGACAAAACAGTTCTTTGCAAACAAAAAAAAAGTGTCGGGAGGGCTTTTGCAAACAGTTTGGTATAATCTAATCCGGTAAATGATTGAATGGAATTGAATGAAAGCACACAGGAAGTGATGGGTTTCTGACACAGATTCTCACGGGCATCCTGCAAACTGCAGTTTCACTGCTGGAGATGATGGTTACGGTGGGCTGCAGTGAAATGCATGGGCATATATGACTGAGTTTTAGTTGATACTCTTGCAAGACAGGAAGTGAACAAGTTTATTTCCCACTGGGAAAGGTTCAGACATGATTAACTTGGCCATGACCAAATAGGTCAATGATACGACAATGAATTTCTAGCACAATAATTAAATGGGAAAATGTGTATGATGTGTTTCTTCTTGTTCTTCACATACCAATAATACATTAGCATAGATGCATTTAATCTTTTTCATTACACAAAAGTGATAGCAGCACTTTAAGAGATATTTAATTTAAATACATTCTTTTAAATTATATTTATTATTTTAGCAAACTAGTATCACTGCTGAATTCTTTATATTTTGTTCAGTGTTTAAACTTTAATATGTTAGGATTAAAGGGCTGGTATGAAGCTTTTTTTAAAGTGTTTACTTTTTTAAAATAATCACTGCAAGAAAGTTATACCTTTCTGGACAACAGAAAGTAGATATTAGAAATGACTATATTTTAAATAAAAGTGGGCTTGATGAAAATACATATTTAGAATGTCTTAATATTTTTTTTATCCAAAATATACCTTTGTCACCTTTGTCTGGCTTGTCCTCGTCTGTCTCTCCACGAATGTAAGTCAACGCCACACCATTCTATTTTGTTGCAAGCACCTTCTTTCCATTTCTGGCCAAAGAGTTTTGTCATGGGATTTGCCCAGCACATTTTCGGACTGCCCAGCGATCGTTTGTGGTCTCTGGGGATCCAGTCACTGATGAGGGTTGTCCACCTATTGTCTTGCTTGCGGACTACATGACCCGTCCATCTTCTCTTTGTGTCATGCATCGCCTGCACTACATCGGTCACCTCTGTATGCCTTCTGATCTCCTCATTCAGTATAGGATCACAGAGCGATATCTTACACATTAGCTTTTCCATTGCTCTCCGGGTGACAGCGAATTGTTCTTCCTCCGCTTTCACTGTTGACCAGCTTTCTGCTCCGTATATCATTGCTGGCAGAACAGTGGAGTTAAACAGTTCTTTCATTTTCTTCATGGGCAGTTATGAATATGCAGTTTATAACATAAAGAGAGGAAAGAGTCCGGGAGTGGACTATGTTTGGCCGGAATATCTCAAAGCAGGGGAAGATACTCTCTTCAAAGCGTTGGCACAATGATTCACCATCTACATCAATAGCAAGCATGTTCCAGATGCATGGAAGAAATCAAAACCAAAACTATTGATGAAGAAAGGCGATCCAGAAAAACTGAGCAACTACCATCCGATCACACACCTCTCACAAGTGTATAAAGTCTTCACCCACATCATACTTAATCGGATTAAGAAGGATCTTGAAATGCACGAAAGCAGAGAACAAGCTGGTTTCCGCACAGAGTATTCGACAATTGATCACATCCACTCAGCTCAGCAGCTCATCAAAAATGCAAGGAATAAAAAAGTACCATTGTGTATAGCATTTGTTGACTACAAAAAGGCATTCGACTCTGTAGAGATTAACCCTGTACTCAATGCGCTCAATGAAATCGGAATCGACCCAAGGTACATTGACCTGCTGGAAGAAATTAACTGCAATTGCTCGACAGAGATAACATTATTCAATGTCTCCTGCATTATTACTATATGCAGAGGAGCCAGAGAAGGCAATACAATCTCAGCAAAGCTGTTTGCAGCAGTACTGGAGTCGCTGTTCAAGACATTGAACTGGGAAGAAGGAATCAGAATTGACAGAGAACAGTTAACACATCTTCTCTTAGCTGACGACTGTGTAATACTGGCAAAGAACACAGCAGAACTGGAGAACAAATTGCAGCAACTGCAAACACTTTCGCATGATATTGGGTTGAAAGTGAACAAGTCGAAGACGAAGTGGATGTGGAATGAGCATTGTGCAGAAGGAATCATCACTGTAAATGGGAAAGAAATTGAGGAGGTTGACAAATATATTTACCTGGCTGAGCAGAGACAACTCATTTGAAGGGGAATGCAGTAGGAGGCGAAAGGCAGGGTGAGTAAGTTTCAACAAAATAAAGTCATCTCTAACAGATGAGGAAATGCCCACGAAGAAAAGGAAAACTGTTTTATGCAAAATACTCTTCAGAAACCTCAATTTTTTTCAGCTCATTTCTAGAGGCTTTCACTGATATTAAGAGGGCAACATTCTGTCACCAAGCAGTCATCTTCCTAGACAATACAATGTAACTTCTGTAGTGTGTCTCTAGTACTACCTTTCACTAACTGTTCTATGCTTACAATATATTTTTAATATATGATTGTTCAAGGATGTAAAGCTCACTAACATCACAGGAGTTACATTTAAGGATGAAATTAGCTTTATATCTGTAATAAATCTTAGCCTCTAAATTATTGAAAAGATAGTATATCTGTAATGTACCTGAATAATAAAGTATACTTATAATTAAAATATATTAGATAAATTAACACACTATATTTTCATAAGGGATACCTGAAAGCATGCTTACTAATGAGACCTTTAACATTATAGTTACAGGCCCATTCTGCACGAACTTGTATTGCAAGTACAGTTGCTAAAAATTCTCTTTACCTGTCCAGGCCAAGTTCATACCTGTGATGTGAGCACTCTAGAGACCCAAATGGCCATCTTAATCTCTAAAGTATATTAAAATATTATACATTTCCTCTGAGTCCAGAAGAGCAAGGAAATAGACTATTTGAATTTACCACAAATATATCTTCTCATAGGAAAGTAAACCTTTATTCTGGAAGCTAAGTGATTGATTAACCATGACCACGAAGACTGAAATTCTCAGAATATTGGTGGTCAAACTGCTCCGCCTTTATAAGTCCTAGAAGTATATCAAAACCCCAAGTTGAAATACTTACAATGCTTTAAACCTTAGTTTGTATATGTTTATACTTTTCTATGTATGAACCCCAGAAAAACTATAGAGGATTCCTCTGCTGTGACATCATATTTGTGGTAAATTCAAATTGTCTATTGTCAGACACAGAAAAAGTCTCCTCTAGTCTGGAGACTGAGAGGTGGGAAGTGGCAAGCAATCCACCTAGAAGAAGAGGTGTGGGGAAGCAGAATGAAATGAGGAGAAAATCAAGGAGTGATGGCAGAAGGAAAACAAGCAGCTGGTAAAAATATGAAAAGATGCCAGCCAGCATCTGTAGTTCTCTTCAAAAGGTGATCTCCTTCTTTCTGCCAAGATATACAGATATAACTTGTTGAAGTGCTTTGAGACTTGAAGGTGGTGCCTTTCCAGCCTTCATATAGACTTCTAAATTAGCTGATCTGAACTGGTTGTGTTAGATGCCTTGAGATCTTCATTCTTGCCAGCGTAAGAGAGTCCAGTCCAGGAAGACTTTGATAGATATGTGGGGACACACAGAGACCCTTCTGAACATTTGAGGATAAGCATGTTTAAGAAAATGATATATTGATTAAAATGGTATGGAGAAACTATTTTAGGTATGAATTCTGAAATAGTTACATATACCACGCTGTGTGGAAAAAAGTTGAAAAGGCTTTCTGATACACAATCAAATTAACTTACTGACTATTCTGGTAGAGGTGATGCAATTAAAAAAACAATCCAGATTGAAATGATGTAACCAGTCATTCAAAAATCTGTTTAATCAAATATTGCAGACACAGATTGTTTCCAGATAGCAATGACAGTTTCAACACAAGGAGAGAGGTTAGCGACAGCCTTCAGGAATTGAGAGGATCAGATGCCACACTACTTTTACCAAAAGATATCCTTTGAGCACCCAAGCAGCTATTTGGATTTGAAAAATGTTCAGGTAAAAATCTTTGTTTGAAGGAAAAAACAAAAAACTTGGACAGGTTTTGGGAAGAGCGGACTATAGATACAAATAGTGCTGAACTGTCTAGAAAGAGAATGTTTTCCAGATACAGTAGCAGACTCTGGAAGTGGAGTCTTTGCTGGAATGAAGAACATACATAAATTGATCTGAGTATCCAAACTGCTGGATGTTCATCCTCTTAATTTCCAAATATCAGAGGGGTAGCCGTGTTAGTCTGGATCTGTAAAAAGCAACAGAGTCCTGTGGCACCTTTAAGACTAACAGATGTATTGAAGCATAAGCTTTCGTGGGTGAATGTCCACTTCGTCGGATGCACGACGTTACGTGCATCCGACGAAGGGGGCATTCACCCATGAAAGCTTATGCTCCAATACATCTGTTAGTCTTAAAGGTGCCACAGGACTCTCTGTTAATTTCCAAACTGTCTGTTGTAATTTGACTGGATTTAGTTACTTCACTGAACTTTGCATCAAAAAATTTTCTGCGTAGGGTGGCTTCCAAGTAAGGCACAGAGCTATCACATGTTGCTGAGAGAACCAGGGCCTGTGATGCCTATAAGGGAGCAAACAAAATAACCCTGGTCTCTTCTCACTAATCTGCTTAGTGAGTGGCAAGGAACGGCATGGAAGGGAAAGTGTGCCTGCCAAAAAAATTAAGGGTGAATTGCTGCCAGGTGAACTTTAACAGAGGAAACAGATAAACCCGTTGTCTTTAAGCATAACAAATATTCTCAAAGCCAGTTATATAGGGGCTGAAACTGGT
The DNA here is from genome assembly GCF_027887155.1 of Malaclemys terrapin pileata. NCBI lineage: Eukaryota > Metazoa > Chordata > Testudines > Emydidae > Malaclemys > Malaclemys terrapin. The sequence continues at coordinate 74,837,012 of NC_071506.1, read as the reverse complement.
CAGCTTTCTTATCAGCTACCTATGTAATACATCTTTTCCACTTATAATCATAAATTCTCCTGGTAGATGGCTTTCGAGCATTATTAAGAATTTGTTGCACCGCCATGGAACATGGCTTTCTAAATTTGTCCAAGTCCTAACAGCTAGGCTGCTAGATGTAACTATTAGAGACCTGAGCAGAGAACCTTTCCCTCCTGATGAGATAGCAAGTTCATTGACAACAGGAGCATGTTGTACCTGTCATTAGATAAAAGGAATAGTTCACTGTACTATTGTTATCTTGACCACACTGGAGCAATTAAAATCACCCTGGCCAAATCTTGTTTTCTTTCCTTAGGACTTTGGGGATTAGTAGGAATGGGGAAAATGCATACCTGAGATCCATTCCCCAGTATAAGAAGAATGCATGTCAACAACTGACTGTCTGAACCTGCTCTTGAGGAAAATTGGGGACATTGCAAATTGAGACTGGTGGAAAAAAGATATACGTCCAGAAACCCTTCAATGCCTAATGATGTTCTGAATTACCGAATCCTTTAGAAACTCGAGCATCTGTGAAGAATCTCTGCTGAAATGATCCACAATGTCATTGTGTTGTCCCACCATATGTAAAGCAACTGGATGAATGTTGAATGGAATGCACCAGTCCCAAAGCTTTAGTATCTTGAACCATAGCTGGGATTACCAAGCTCCTCCTTCTTTGTCTATATAATATACTGCAGACATGTTGTCCGTGGTCACCTGGATTACCATATTCTGGACCTGTGGAAGAAAAACTTTGAGAGCCAAATGGATCATTTGTGGGTCCAACACATTTAGAGGTCTTTCTCATCGTACACTGGGGTTACGTTCCGCAGTCAGCGCGTAAAGCGAAAATCGCGTACAGTCAAAATTACATTGAGTGTAATGGCGGGCGGAATCGCCTGCACTACAGGCAGGGCCAGCTCTGGCTTTTTTGCTGCCCCAAGTGAAAAAAAAAAAAAAGGGCAGCCGGAGCGGTGAAGCAACAGCAACAACAAAACCCCCCCAAAAAAACAAACAAACCAGGGTGCGGAGCGGCGAACCAAAAAAAAACAAACAAACAACAAAAAAAAAAACAGGGTGCAAACTTTCGGTGCCACTTACTTGGCAGCTCCCAGCTGCCTCCCCCGGCTGCGCTGGTGAGCCTCTGGGCGGGCGGCGGCTGCACTCTGGCTATCGGGACTCCCTGCGCTGCAGACATGCCCTGGGCAGTGGAGTGTGCACCCCAGTTAGCGGGGGGGAGAGAGAGAAGGGGGACGGCCAGGGCTTCCTTCAGCCAGAGCGCTCGCCACTCGGCCCCTCTGCGCCACTCCCGCCTGCAGGTGAATTGAAAGTCATCAGTCGGCGGTGAAGGAAGGACGCGGGCTGCCGGGCTTGCTGCAGACCTGGCATTAGCTGGGGCAGATGGAGCGCGCAGCCCGCTCCCAGCAGGGCGCAGCCGCTCCCCTCCTCTGCGCCACCGCCCCCTACAGTAGCGCACAAAGTCGTTGGCGAAACAAACAAACAAAAACAGGCAGGTACAGTATTTAAATTGTTTTTCTCTCTTTTTTTTCTTTGTTTTTGCCAACCGCAAAGCTGAATGCGCGTAAGATGCGACAGACCTGTATGTGTAACCGAGATTCCCTGAAGCCTCAAAGGCCCCAAGCTACGTGGTTGTGGAGATGAGCTCTCCAGCCTATCTTGGATACATCCATGGTCACCATTAACATAAGAGGAGGTGAATCAAATGATGCACCTTTGAGGACATTTCATGGCTAATGCCACCACATTAGAGAATATCAAATTTCTTTTGGTTGTGAGGGTATGTTTAACATACCGTCCATACTGGGCCTGAAAATTCTTTAAAAGCCAGAGTTGAAGAAGCTTCATCCTGAGCCAGTTCTGCAGAAAAGGACCTGAGGATTACTGTGGATGAGAAGCTTGATATGAGGCAACAGTGTGCCCTTGTTGCCAAGAAGGCTAACGACATATTGGGCTGCATTAGTAGGAGCATTGCCAGCAGATCGAGGGAAGTGATTATTCCCCTCTATTCAGCACTGGTGAGGCCACATCTGGATTACTGCGTCCAGTTTGGGGCCCCCCACTACCGAAAGGATGTGGACAAATTGGAGAGAGTCCACTGGAGGGCAATGAAAATGATTAGGGGGCTGAGGCACATGACTTACGAAGAGAGGCTGAGGGAACCGGGCTTATTTAGTCTGCGGAAAAGAAGAGTGAGGAGGGATTTGATAGCAGCCTTCAACTACCTGAAGGGGGGTTCCAAAGAGGCTGGAGCTAGGCTGTTCTCAGTGGTGGCAGACGTCAAAACAAGGAGCAATGGTCTCAAGTTGCAGTGGGGGAAGCCTCGGTTGGATATTCGGAAAAACTATTTCACTAGGAGGGTGGTGAAGTACTGGAATGGGTTGTCTATGGAGGTGGTGGAATCTCCATCCTTAGAGGTTTTTAAGGCCCAGCTTGACAAAGCCCTGGCTGGGATGATTTAGTTGGGGATGGTCCTGCTTTGAGCAGGGGGTTGAACTAGATGCCTCCTGAGGTCTCTTCAAAACCTAATAGTCTATGATTCTATGACGTCATATATGTTGTAGATGCCATGAGGCCTAATAATTGTAGAAAGTATATTGCCCTTTGAAAGGGTTGTAGAATCAGTGTATTTATGGTAAGTGATTATTTTCAAAAACCTCTCCTCTAGTAGAAAGGCCATTTCCCTCAATAACTTAAGGATTAAGAATGGCCATATTTGGTCAGACCAATGATCCATCTAGCCCAGTATCCAGTCTCTGACAGTGGCCAATGCCAGATATTTCAGTGGGAATGAACAGAACAGGGTAATTTTGAGCGATCCATCCCCTGTTGTCCAGTTGGAGGTTTAGAGACACCCAATGGCATTGGCATTTATTTATCCCTTCATATAATACAAGAACTAGGGATCACCCAATTAAATTAAGAGGCATCATGTTTAAAACAAACAGAAGGAAGCACTTCTTCACACAATGCGCATAGTCAACCTCAGGAACTTGTTGCCAGAGAATGTTGTGAAGACCAAAAGTATAACTGGATTCAAAAAGAATTAGGTGAGTTCATGGTGGATAGTTCCATCAATGGTAATTAGTCAAGATGGTCAGGGACGCAACCTGGCATCATATCCCTGTGATACCCTGTACCCCATGTTCACCACTTTTATAACGTTATAATGTATTATTTACAAAATATTCCTTGTGTGGTATCATTTGAAAAAACTCAGTCTGCTGAACATCATTATCCTGTTGAGATATGTGTCACAACACTATATGTAAAGTAAAAAGTTTCTACTGTATGATCGTTACTGAAATACGCTGTAAGTCTGAGTAACACCCACAAACCAGTTTTCAGAGACAAAGACACACTAGCAATCCCAGACAGGTATCAACAGAGTCAAGTAGGCTACCAGTTACTTAAGCAGCCATTCTTCACCAATGGTGAGGTGTAAACAAGAAATCTACATTTCCTTCCAGAAAAGCTTCAAACCTCACATACACGGGAGACTATTTGTACCCTGGTGGGGACGTAATTCTCAAAGATGGAAGTGGGATATAAGAATGGGAGATAGAGACCTCCACACAAAAGAAACTTCATTTAACTGGGGGAGCGGGCCTAGCCTGGAGGTTTTCCAGCCAGTGCAAACTGCTATAAGCTTTTGGTGAGAAAAAAACTCTTTTTTTGCTTTTAAATCTATTAGCTTTGGTAAAGTTTAGGAAGTAGCTTGCATGTTTATCCTTTTATTTCTTTTGTAACCCATTCTGACTTTTAAGTCTTATCACTTAACATCTATCTTTCTCTAGTTAATAAACTTGTTTTACTGTTTTATCTAAAACAGTGTGTTTTGGTTGAAGTGCTTGGAAATCTCTATTTTGGTCAACAAGCCTGGTGCATAAACATTACCTAGTGTTGTAATGTTGGACTATCTATGAGCTTATACTGTCCAAGGGCTACTGAGCAGTATAAGACACGCATTTCTGGGGTGCAAGGCTGGGACTGGGGATATGCGGGTGTTACCCTGTATGTAATTCATGGATGGCTGGACATAGCATTCATGTATTCAGCTGAGAGTGACTTTACATGCTGGTGGCTGTGAGTGAGCAGAGCCTGGAGGGATTGCTATTCACCAGCAAAGTAGTGTAAAAAATATCCCAGGCTGGAGAGCTCAAGGGACACAGCAGTGCAACAATTCAGATTGCACCCTGGCGAATGTCACAATCCCCCAAAGGATAGAGTGGATATCGAGTATTACCCTTAGGGAGGAACACTGCATGGGAAAATATTTTCTCTTAATCATAAATGCAGGATCCGGCTCAACATCCAATTGGGGATCCAATCCCAGATCAGATATTGAAGTAACTGGTGAGACTGCTGCTGTAGGGATCCTAAAAACAGAAGGTGGAGTAAACGTCTTCCTTTGGGATCGAAGTAGGTGTTTTAGGCAGTGGAGGTAACGGCCTTGGAGACCAATCTCTCTCAACATCTTTTCTCTGTCTTTTGTCTGGTGGGAAGTGTGATCTTATTGGACCAAGAGAAGGGTGCAGATACAAATGAACTTGAGCTATAACTGCTACTGTTAATTGCTGACTTACCCCAAATGGGTCCAAATGTCTCAACTTCAGGTCCATACTCCTTGAGTTGTCTTGAGGTTTAAGTCTTTTGACTTCAGATCTGACAACTGTGAGTGATCTGAGGAGATGCTGGAGATGTATTTTGATTTAGCTTTTCCCTTCCTTGGAACTGAGGCAGATATTCCTGGCACATCCTGCAGATCCTTAGAATGCTTGTCTGGCACCAGAGCTAATGCTGACTGCATCATAGTTAGAGCGGAATCTGAAGATCATCCAGATTTGAGTCAATCTGGAACTAGAGCCTGGCACCAAAGCTGAAACTCTGACCTCGTCTCCGGATGGTTTCTTGGATCTGGAGATAGTCGGAGCCAACTCCAGTCCCCTACTTGTATTATCAGATCCCTTAGAGTTATTGGATCCCAAAGCTTTAGCTGACAAGGGCTCTGGGCCCTCAGAAAGGGAAGGGGCGGGGCCTCGGGCAGAAGGGGTGGGGGCGGAGCCAAAATCCCCCAACCAACCCGTCAGCACTGCGCGGCCCGCGCCGCCCGCGGTGGTGGCTGGGAGCCCTGGGGCTCCGGTGGTGATTTAAAGGGTCCGGGGCTCCCGGCTGCTGGCGCGGTAGCGGTGGCAGGGGCCGGGAGCCCTGGGGCTGCGACCGCTGCTGGGAGCCTGGGGCCCTTTTAAATCGCCACTGGAGCCTCAGGGTAGCAGCGGCGAGGCCAAGGAGCCCCGGGGCTTCGGCTGCTGCTGGGAACCCAGGGCCCTTTTAAATTGCCAGGCCTTAGGGCAGCTGCCCCTTTTGTGCCCCGCCCCATCAACGGCCCTGCTGGTACAGTTGGCACTTTCTTACCGGTACGCCATACCGGGCTGTACCAGCTTACTTTCACCTCTGTTTGTGGGTATATTTAAGTCAGTCATCCTCAAGACTAGAGGCATCTTTCTGGGTGTCAGAATTCATAGTTTGCTCACCTTGTTGTACCTTAGTATTTTATAGAAAATAGGTATTCAATGCACAATATGCCTAAATCTTATATACTGCAATGATTAGGGACAAACACGATTGTGATCAGTCAGGTGAGCAGCCACTGAGTATAGAATCTTAGGGTCTTCAATTCCAAATGATCTTCCACCTTTACTGTAAATATAGGATATATTTTTGCAAAAGTCTTTCCACAGTAACAACACTGGAAGAATATACTGCAGACTGGGGATTGGTGAGCCAAGATATAAGCATAGAGAAATCCAGACACACCCTAGCAACACAGCAAAAGAGAGCAGTTTGCCTTTAAATTGGAAAAGTACCCAACCCAGGGCCAGCTCTAGATCAAATGGCACCCCAGGCGAAGAGCATCTTCGTCCCCCCCTCCATTTGTTAAACTTTTGAATACCTTATTTTTATTGCATTTGTAGCCCATTTTATGACTTTGATGCACGATTTGCATGCATAATATATTTCTTTGGTATAAGACAATACATTTGTATTCTAGATCTGTAAATCTGTATTTATGCATGCTATATATAAACAAATAAAAAAATTGTTTCCTCTAAGCTTATAGAAACTTTTTAATTTTAAGAATAACTGAAATATACTAACATCAAGAAACTGAACTGTGCACCAACATTGGGTAGATCAGTATTAAATAGTGGTACAGTAGATGACAGGCTTAGAATATTAACACCAGTCCTTTAGTTCAAAATGTCGTTTTCTCACCTTTGCCATTGCGAACTGAAGCACAGCGTCAGAGAGATCCAGAGACCGGCCAATGGCATTTTCAAGAGATAAAATGGCAAATGATGTCAGTCTCTTGTTGGCCATCATTGATAAAAGATATGTTTTAATGAGCCTGAGCTTCAAAAAGCTGCCTTGCCACTCACGACTGTAGCCAGCAGCATGAGTAGAATCCTCAAATCTATCCACACATTAGGAAAAATGTCCTTCAGCTCTGCATCATGAATGAACTGGAGAACTTGGAGTGGAGAGTGCTTCCCATGTTGCAAAATGTGACAGATGTTGTTCAATTTGATGTAGAGGTCTTTACTACTGACATCTGAACATACCCCATGTGTCAGTGTCCGGTGAAGGTCCGTACAATTGTTCAAGAGTGTTTTCCTGTCGATTGGCTGCTTACTAAGGTCATACAACCCGCCCCCCAGGTCTTTTGATGGTACTTATTTGTCCAAACTTTTTTTCGATGAACACTTGAGCAGTGTCAATTAGCGAGCCAAAAACCTCTGTCTTGAATTTTTCTTCTGAGCATCCCATCACCCCATGTCTGCCCTTGTAACCAAACTGTCTCATCTTCCATGAATACAAGTTTCCTTGAAGGCAGGCTCAACTCCTAAGTTTTATGCCATTTCTCTGGCAGCAGTGATAGCATCTTCAAATCCAGGGGTGGCCAACCTGTGGCTCTTCAGAAGTTAATATGTGGCTCCTTGTATAGGCGCCAACTTTCCAATGCACTGGGGGATGGTCACTGCTCAACCCCTGACTCTGCCACAGGCCCTGCCCCCACTCCTCCCCTTCCCACCCCCTCCCCTGAGCCTGCTATGCGCTCGCTCCTCTCCCTCCCCCCCCGAGCCTCCTGCATGCCATGAAACAGCTGATTGGGAGGTGTGGGGAAGGAGAGGGAGGCGCTGATCAGCAGGAGGCACTGGGAGCGCGGGTGGTGAGCTGATGGGGGGCTGCTGACATATTACTATGTCTCTTTGGCAATGTAGATTGGTAAATTCTGGTTCCTTCTATGGCTCAAGTTGGCCACCCCTGTTCAAATCTGTTGACTCTGTAAACCACAATGTAATCAAGGCAGCTTCTCATCAAAGTAGTAGTGGTTGTGATGTCCATCAACTGAGTTTATAATGCCTTGCTTACAACGTTTACTTGGAACAGGATATAGTGACAAACTAGAATTGAGACCAGAAATTTGAAGTCATTGATCTGGTTTGCCAGGCTTTGCGCTTTGTGTTGGATTCCAGCTTTACTCAACTGTGCCAATTCCATCAGGGCATAGTAAACCTCAGTCACTTGGTACCCCATCAGCCTGACACTGTCAATGCAGCTCTCCCAGTAAGTGTCACTTAGCAGCTTCACAGTCAGATTTGTAACATTGTCTGTGAGGATCTTCTACCTGATAGTTGATGCTGAAATTGAATGTATATCCTTTGCAGTACTCCAAAGAGAAATACTGAATTTAAAGAAGATGACACTGATACATCTGACACAACCAGGTTGAGGGAATGGCAGCCACAAGGCATGAAGAAAGCTCTTGGATTCAGTGCAAGGATCCTTGTGTGGATGCCACTGCTTCTTCCCTTCAAGTTCATGCCATTGTTGGAGCCTTAGCCATGGCAGTCCTGAAGCTTTATTTTATTCTCATTCAAAACATTCATAAACAGTTCTGTTAGGCCTTTTCCGGTAGTCGTCTGACAGACTGGAAACAGATAAAGTGTTCCTTTCCTTGGATACAGCCATCCTCGTTGTCAACAAATCTTACTGTAAATGACATCTTTTCACTGAGACTAATGTTGGGAGTGCAGAAGAAGGGGGCAGACTATTTATTAGCACATGAAACAATTTTGATTGGCTGCCCTTCCCTAGGAGATTGGCTGTCTTTCCCCATTTTCCCAATGAGCCAAGGGTTTTCCCCAGAGAACTGCTGGGAGGTCTGAATGTAGTCTACAATGTAAGCCCTTCAGAGTTCTCAAGTCTGCAACTGTTAAGGCTTTAAAAACTATTAACAACACTTTACAACCGATCTACTATTTTATAGCCAGACACAAAAAACATTATGCTCACACTATATGAGTATCATTCATAGGGCAAATCAATGAGAAGTCATACCACTACATTTTGAAAAAACTACAAGCAGTGGAGTAGCCCTGTGGAGATCTCTGTGAAAAGTGAAATGCCATCATTGAGTCTTGCAGTTATAAGATTATTCAGCATTTAAATGATTTTAAACTCTTGTTTGCTTTTCAGGTACACTAAGTCCAGCCTTGTGGTGGCTAAGAATTATGCTACAGCACCACAGCTACCACCAGAAGTCCAACAGAGTATCAAACTGACCTATGGGAGAGAGGCAAATTCTAAACTTTATTTTTTATTAGATCATGCACATTTTTTCTAGATTATTATTATATGTTGGTTATAAAATCCAGAATTAATTCCTATGGTTTATATTAATTATTCTTAAAAATTGAAAGATAAAGAAAAGAGTGCACAAGTTTCTTCAGATATAATAAAGTCAGAATCAATAGCTAAATGGAAGACAATCTATATTTGGCACCAGCTACTGAAGCTCTATTTATACCTTGGTTCCCAGATGATTTAAACCTTCATTAGAAAATATACACTGTTAGTGCAGAACAATATAAATATCACATGTAATTTGGGTGACTATGTGTCCGGTTTTCAACTGGAACACCCAGTCGAAAAGGGACCCTGGCGGGTCCGGTCAGCACCGCCAACTGGGCTGTTAAAAGTCCGGTCAGCAGTGCTGTGGGTCTAAGGCTAGTCCCTACCTGTCCTGGCACCATGCTGCACCCCGGAAGTGGCCAGCAGGTCTGGCTCCTAGGCTGGGGGGGGGGGGGGGGAAGAGGGGGATACGGGGATCCACGTGCTGCCCGCCCTGAGCACCAGCTCTGCACTCCCATTGGATGGGAACTGTGACCAATGGGAGCTGGGGGGGGGGCTGTGGGCGAGAGCAGTGTGTGGAGCCTCCTGGTTCCCCCTGCCTAGGAGCCAGACATGCTGGCTGCTTCTGGGGCACAGCACGGAGCCAAGACAGGCAGGGAGCCTGCCTTAGCCTCGCTGTGCTGCTGACCAGGAGCCGCACAAGGTAAGCCCGTGCCCCAAACCTGGAGCCCCGTCCTGTACCCCAACCCCCTCAACCCCAGCCCCACCCCAGAGCCTGCACCCCCAGCAGAGCTTTCACCATCCCCTGCATCTCAACCCCCTGCCCAGCCAGGACCCCCCTCCCACACCCTGAACCCCTCATTTCTGGCCCCACCCCGGAGCCCGCACCCCCAGTTAGATCCCTCACGCCATCCTGCACCCCAATCCCCTCCCCCAGCCCAGTGAAAGTGAGTGAGGGTGGGAGACAGCAAGCCACAGAGGGAGGGGGAATGTAGTGAGTAGGGGCGGGGCCTCGGGAAAGGGGCAGGGCTAGGGTGTTCGGTTTTGATTAGAAAGTTGGCAAACCTTCATATAAAATTTACCCTTATTACATGTATGGGAGCCAGACATCCTTTGGCACAACGCTGACAAAATCTTTGGCTCTAGGCAGACTTTTGAACTGAAGTCTCTGTTGGGGTAGTAATCCCCACAGAAAAAAATGAGAAAACAACAACATAGTATAATGCATTTACCTTAATAATAATTTTATGCACCATCCACCATTGTTAATTTAATAAAGTATCCATTCAAGATGGCTGCCCAGTTGTCCCAGACTGCATGGTCCAATAGCCAGCTCTAAAACATCAGCTGGACTTCACTGAACTATCTGTCAGCCACTATTCATCACTTTCAAAAATGTCCTTAATGAGCACGTGTAGAGCTAAGGCAAGTTATAGTATCCCATCTAAAAGTTTGAACTAGCGGTGTCTCTGAAATTAATGCTGTGAGGTATGCATGGTTGCATACTCAGACAACTAGGCTCCATGCAGAAGACCAGAAGTAGCTACAGGATCTTCCACACACCAGAGAAAACCTTTTGGTGGAGCAGGTGACATAAAGGCTTCCTGGCTTCTTTGGGAGGTCAATGTCTTGCTTTTCTACAACAATGTCCTAAGAATATCTGTTTAGAAAACAGCCCTCACAGGCCTTGTTATACCTTTGTCTGCAAGGCAGAAGAGCTCATTATCTTGAAAGAGTGGCAATTAATATGGTAAGTCATGACAGAGCTCTAGCAGGTCTTTCTACCAGTGCTGTCTGCCCCAAGCTGGGGCAAACAGCATGACCCTCTCCTTGCTCCAACAAATCTTATGAATCACTATAGGAATGAGAAGGATTAGAGGAAAGGTGTACAAAAGCTCAGTGCTCCAATCCAGGGAGAAACACACCAGATATGGAACCTTTGTTTTTGCCAGAGCTGTAGCAATAAGTGACTCTTTATGTTCAGGTAGGTGGCAAACGGTCTATTGAAGGAGAAAACCACACACTGAACAGAAGGCCCACTGATTGGGACTGATACAGTGTATGCCACCAGTGAGTCAGGATGTGTATACCACTCAACCACCATTTCTCAATACCTCACAGGCTCTATGAGCTTAGAAGTAGAAGAGTTCTATCTACTCTACTTACTATAAAATCAAGCAAAACTTGCAAAAAGGTATGTTTGGAAAACATTATAAGTACATGATTAGGAATACAAATGTCAGGAAATCTCAGCATTAAGTTGGCATGTGCAATCTTAACTCTACCCACTTGTCTGAATGCTCGAATTGGTCAATTTTTTTTAACAGAACAGTTTCCCATTGGAAAAATGTAGTTTTGTCTAAATTAAAATGTTTAGGTGGAATGTGTTAATTTAGATGAAATTTTCAATGGGAAAAGTAAAAAAGAATAATTTTGACTTTCTCATTTCATTATTATTGAAATGAACTGTTTTTATCTTATTAAAATGAAATCCTTTGACTTTACTGTATTGATTTATTTTTGACTTATATTATTAAAAATAATTTTACTGATATATTATTTACAATACTATATTATATATTATTATATGCCTTAACTGTTTTTCCTTTTCTGTATCTTTAATAAAAGGTTAAAAAGGTTTTTAATAGTGTGTTTGCCATGGTGCTGAGCAGGCTGAGGTGTCTATATCAAGCCCCGGGCCTTGTTTAACATTATTTAATATTGGACAGTGATTGGCCATTAGCCCATATATTCCATCTAAATTAATACAACAGGTGTTCATAGCAAACCAACCAACAAACAAACCAATACTACAAATACTCCTTCAATTAGCTATGATTCTTTCTAGGAAAGCCTAAGTACACAAAGCAATTTGTAAAAGAGGTCCGAGTTTCAGAACTATGGAAAATTAAAATGGACCTGAATTTATGCAAAGCTCACCCTTCAAATAAATGTTTTCTAGTGATGTGGAGATTGAGAAAGTGCTTAAACAGCAATAACTGGGATGGACGCTGTGTTGTAATAATTTGGATACACTTGACTAATGCAGTTATTTGCAATGAGGTTGGAACAGTGCCCAAAGCACTGAGCAAACAAATACAGCAAGACATCTAGTTTAGTGCCTTCTAACACTGCAACAAGATTTTTGCTCAGTCCAGGGGCACTGTGGACATTATAGTGTACTCTATCATCAGAAATTACTAAAATATTTTTATATTTCTTTATTAAATTCACCAGTGTGTTTTATGTAAAAATGCTGGTGAGGCACAAGCATTTTTAATCAAATTAGTATGCAACATAAGGCAGCTGTGTATTCAAATGGGTTTTTAAGCAATTTGGTTGTTTTCTTTATAATAACAGGAAAGAACATTTTGATTTTGAAGGTGACAGAGGCAATATTACCAGAATTAAACAATCTGAATTAGCTTTTTCATGAAATGTAATATGTTTTATGCTTTTAGATGGGATGCTCCAGTGCTTTCAGATGAGCCTTTCACTGTCACAGTCAATGGCCAGGAACAGAATAAGCTCTGGAGGTAGGATTATCCTCAAATTTAATTTTTTTTAGAAGATGCTAATGGCAAATGTTTCTAGCAAACTTTAGGTGCATCTATGTTGTAACTAGGGAACCAAGACAGGATATTGAAAGAAAAGATAAGTATGAAATTAGTAAACAAAGTTGGACATTTTGCTTAGTTTGAATTCAATGTCTAAAATGAATGTAATTGCTAAAAGCCTATTATTTAGTAGATACTTTACATACATATTTCTGTTTCCAGAAAGACAGACTCACATGCAAACTATACATAAGAATTTGTTTAGGGAGAAAATATTAGAAATTTAACTTTAGACTATATGGTATGGTGACAAATAAATGCATCTTCTGAACATCTGCATGTGAACCAGTATACCAAATGACTTTTTTTTCCAGAGATTTTTAAATTATATTTTTAAAACTTCATAGTGAGTAAGGCTTCCTTCAGCTTACAGAACTGCAGTCTGACTCACCCTACAAATGCACACTCCTTGACTGATGCTGAAAGCAGTATTTCCCTGTAAAATGACATGATAATTCCACATCTATCATCATTTAGTTATTTTGGTATCAAACGTATTGAATTTACAGGTAAAAAGATGAACATGTTTTTGCTAACTAAACACAGTTGGAATTCTGAGAATCAAGCTGGGTTCTTTCCATCTCACCCCTCAGAACGAGTGATGAAGGTTCTGAAGGCCCTTAATGACTCCTGTGCAAATCCATTATTTAAGAATAGTCTGTGCCGGTTAAATTATGTCTAATAATTTCAAATTCACTGTGCTAATTGCTGTCCAAATAGCTGACTAATTTTCTTGGTTACATTTTTTCTAACAAAATTTTCAAAATATCTCACATACATTCAGAATCTAATTTTTAGTCCTGAATTCATGGACAAAAATATCACAATCTATTATATGGAATTCTTCCTTGATTTTATTAAATAGCTACCTCATTTCCCAAATACCCTTCTAGAAAATGGTTGCTCAAGGAAGCAGTTCTCCGAAGACATAAGTTTAAAGACAAGATTCAAACCCAAAGACAAGTTTCAGATTTGTGTGTAATATTTAACCACATGCCATAAAAAATACCAAGGTCAACAGCCTCTTGAGCAGGCTAATTGATATCCCACTTGAAGGGACTATGAGCCAATTCTTGTATTTTTCAAACTGGTTGCTTTTGTCCTCGAGGTTACTATGCCGAAGTTAGACCTTTCCTCCTCTATATCTGAATGAAATTAAAATCTAGGTGACTACAATAAGAGGAATGGAAAATGAAAGGTATGACTTTACTAAGTTGAATTACATATTCAGAAATCTTTGTTGAATTTTTATTTACTGAATGAGTTTTAGCTTAACCTGATCACAAAGAGATCCTTTGCAAATTTTATAGATTTAATTTTAGACCTTGTTACCTTGGAACTGGAAATAGCTATTTCAGCATACTGGATAAGCTGTTTTCTAAGCCTGTCGCCAGAGCAAGCTAGTCCCTTGACAGCAGTTTAAAGACTAGCTGTCATGTTCCTGATTGCAGCAGAGAAGAAGACATTCTGGGACTGTAGCACAGGATTCATGGGCCACAGCAAAGAATGCTGGGAAAGGTGACAGAGTTATAAATAAACCACCCAGTCCTAATAACAAAGAAAGTTCTGAAGGAAGCAGGATCTGTGAGAATCTCTTTATAGAAACAGACAAAGAGAGAGAAAGCAGGTGCTACTTGTGGTCTACCCACCAAAGGGCTGTGGAAGAAGCCACACAACCAAGAGGAAGGATCTTTCACAGAGACGATAATTGGTATATTATAGGACTTTGTTGCCTTCTTTGTACTGTTGTCTCAGAGCCCTGGAGAGGTAGAAGATTTCTTATGAGCAAGGTGAAGGAAGAGGCCTTGGGCAAAGAAGCAGCATGGATCTGAGGAAACAGTAGGTTTTTGTTTCCTTCCATTGCCCAACATTGGAGTTTCCAGTAGAAGATGGGACATAGCTCCCCATCACCTCCCCCACATGCCAAGGCAGAAGTTAGACATATGTCCCAGTGAGGTTTAGTTTAAACTTAGTTTTCGATTTTTGTTATCCTAGAAAGAGTGGAGTGTTTGGGTTCAACTGGATGGCTAAACTACCCAGTCAGCAAGAGAAAATGGAGGTGGTTGCTGTCCCTGACATCAGACAGGTGAGCACATTATTACAATGCCTATCCCCACAGAAGTAGTTTCCAAATGCAACCTTTTTTTTATTTAATAAACAATGTCACAAGGGAGTGTGCTACGTAATGACTAGAAACTCCTGTGCATAATTCTCTTATCTTTAACTATCAACCTAAAACGTTTGGTTCTACAGATTCTGTAGTCATCTGGAAATACAAGATGAACTTTCAGGAATGTGTCAAGACAGATGGAGTTATTCAGGAAACTGCAAGCCTTTAGTTTAAGCCCGACTTCATTTGTAGGGATAATACTAGAACTAATGATATATGATAAGATTACAAAACATTTAGTAACTGACAGTCAGCATCTATCCACTAAAGATGAAGTACTCTTGAGAAATTAGCTTGAATCTGAAAGTACATTAATGTTCTGGTGGCCAATGAGTGACTTAGTTACTGCAATTTATCTGAATTTCAAAACTGCATATGATATTCACCACAGAATAGACTAGTTTAAAAATTAGAATTCTGGAGAGTTGTTGAAACAGAATGAAAATTATCTGAGGAAAATGAAAGAGCACATCAATAAAAGGTAACACTTGAGAGTGGAAAATGTGAATACAATCAAGAGTCAATAAATACCACTTTCCTTAACTTATTTAACAAATTGCATTGACATCAGTGTCAAGAGTGGCTAGATTTAGTGATAACACAATATTAAAAATTGTGTGCAGTCACAGTAGACTTGTCTACAGAAGAGTGGTTGGGACTGCAGCCAACTAGGAAATTGAATTTCAGTTCAGTGAAAATTTTCATCCTGAATTGGGACAAAAAGCCAAAAACTTGAAAATGTTTGCAGAACTGAAATGTCATAATACTTTGTTTCAGAAACATCAAAATGTGGCGTTTCCAAAACAAATACGCTCCCTGGGATTCCTGGCAGCTGCTGACTGAAACTGACATGATTCATGTCAGTTTCACTGACAGAGCTTCCAGGATCCCTGTCTTCATGGCAGCTCATCTGGTGAGATGAGGGGGAGCCGGGAAGTCCTGAGTCCTTTGTACTCCACCTGACAGGATGATGGAAAGCCCTGGAAGTGCTGGCTTCCAAGTTCTAAGACTCCTGACTCTCCTTCACTCAACCTGGAGGGCCGAGAAGGAACCAGGAAATACTGGCTCCCAAGCTCCAAGACTCCCAGCTTCCCTTCATCCACATGGCAAGTTGCTGAGGTGCCTGGGAGTTGAGGCTGACACAGCTGCCCAAATCCCAGTCCACCTCGCTTCCCAGTTTGCCCGACTCACAGCAGTCAGACAGTATGTGAAGCCAGCTGCTTTGGCAGTCTGGAAGTTCTGGGGTCTCTGACTCTGACCTGAGGCAGTTTGCATGGCAGAGCTGTGCTCCAGAGCTGCAGTCCCTTCAAGCCCTAGAACCCTGGCTTTTGGGGATGTCCACATGGTGGGCTGTTCCAGGATCCAGGAACCTGGAAGCCCTGGGGTCCTCAGAAGCCTGCCAGGTGGGCTGACAAGGAGCCAGGTGGGTGAGCTGGCAAGGAACCAGGGAGGTTTTGAGATTTGTTTCCACAAAGTTTTTCAATTTTGACAAATAGGCAAATTACAATGAAAAAATGTTTTGTTGAAATATTTCCAACCAGTGCTAGTTGGGAACTTGGGACTACTCCCTTTTTTAGTTTTTGGAACCCTGCATGAGGAAAGAGATTTAGGGAACTGTGGTGAGGATGGCTCCAATGGGCACTGCTTTCTTGGATAATCAAGCCTGCATCTCAGGGGTGCATTCATCTCATGAGTGTAGATTTATATGGGTAAAAATCTTAGAAAACTATATCTACTATGGTAAATCATTTAATTTTTTTCCTAGTTTCAAACATTCCTGCAAAAGCGATCACTGAGGTGGCATTCTAATTCCATTCTTAGTGTTCTACAACTGAAAGTAGATAAATTAGCAGTAGGGCAATGAGTGAAATGTCAGTAAAATTAGAACAGATTAACTGCAGAAATTAGACAGAATTCAGGAAGACTTATCAGATTTACCACATTGTTCTTTTGGTCTTTCAAATCAAGACAGATGTTATTTAAAGAAAACTGTTTTTTATATTACAGATGAGCGAAGTATTAGAGGCAAAGGAATCAAAGAGCTCTGAGTGAGGTACGAATGTGTGAGAGAAAAAATGTTATCTGTAAAAGCACAAAAGAAGTTCTCTTGACTTGTATGACTTTTTGTATCAAGCATGCTACAGCAGTCTTTTGTTTCTAATATGAAACTATAGTAAGGATCATTGCACTAATGCGTGAGGATTTGTGATAATGTTGCAGAAATTTTACTGTCAAAACTGAACTGCAATGTAATGACTTCTGTTATCATGGTTTCTAATAACTATTCAGCATGAATTGACCCTACATATGTTTTACTGCAATAATATGTCAGTAACTCAAAAAGCTGAAGAGGAAACAGAAAGCAACAAAACACCCTCCTAAAATTCCTACTAAATGTCTGCACTATGATATCAAAACGTTAATAAGAGGATGAATACTGTGACTGAATTGTAACACAATTATAACAATATCTTTAAAGATCCATATCTTTAAATAAAGGCTATTATGCTGATGAAAATAATTTACATTGTCAAAGCTTTATATCAAGGTGCAGCTTGCACAAATAAAATAAATGCAGATTTAAGCAAATGGTTTCACATAGACACTGGTGTTAAACAAGACTGCATTCTCTTACCTCTCCTGTTATTAATGAGACCCCAGAAACTCCCAACTTAAGCATTACATTAGAAGGCAAAGAAATGCAAGGGATGAGTCAATTCACAAACCTTGGCAGTAATTTGCAAACCAGTGGGAATATCCAGAGGAAATAATGTCACAAAGGCAGCAGCTGCAGTCATCAGCTTACACAAGATTTAGTCATTGAAAATCGACAGTTTAAAGATCAAACTATGAATCTTCAACTCAAATATTATTTCCACCTTAAGAGAAGGTTACTCATCTTGTGCAGTAACTGAGGTTCTTCGAGATGGTTGTCCCTGTGGGTGCTCCACGTTAGGTGTCTTGGTGCCCTGTGCTTGTAATTGGAGATTTGTGGTAACAGTGCCCGGTTGGGCCACGCACGTGCCGTAGCCATCTCGCGCTGCTCGAGCAGTTACATAGTGGTGCGCAGCCAACCATCCCCCAGTTCCTTCTCTACCTCAGAGAATCAGTGTGAAACTCTGTAGAGGAGAGGAGGGAGGGTAGTGGAGCACGCAGAGGGACACTCATCTAGAAGAACTTCAGTTACTGCACGGGTGAGTAACCGTCTCGTCTTCTTCAAGGAGTGTCCCTATCGGTGCTCCACTTTAGGTGACTGTTCAGCAGTGCCCCTCAGTGGAGGGGAGAGGCTTTGGAGTTGGTCTATTGATGGTGGATAACACCGCAAGTCTAAAGTGAGCATCTGATGCTGATTGTTGTTCTAAAGCATAGTGCTTAGTGAAACTATGGGCTGATGCCCAGGTACCTGCTCTGCAAATGTCAGTGATAGGCACATTGTTGAGAAAGGCCACAGATGTTGCTAATGCTCTGGTGGAGCGTGTGCGAACTCCGTTGGAGGTTGCAGATTGTTGTTTTGGTAGCACAAATGGATACATCCAGATATCGATTTGGATAGTCTCTGTTTTGAGATGGTTTGGCCCCTCAAGCATTCTGTTATGGAAACTAATAGTCTAAGTGAATTTCTGAATGTTTTTGTTCTTTCTATGTAGAAAGCTAATGCTCTGCGAACATTAGCTATGTAGAAAGCTTATGCTCTAGTGTGTTGAGTGAGGCCTCCCTCCCGTCAGCATGTGGCTTCAGGAAAAATACACCTAAGGAGATGGGTTGATTTAAATGAAAAGTGGAGGCAACCTTGGGTATGAATTTAGGATGCGGTCACAGGATTACTTTATCCTTAAAGAATGCTATATAAGCCTTGGATGTAGGGTTTCTTAGTGTGGGATAAGTGTTTTCTATGCCTTTAAGGAAGCATTTAATCGTTGGGTGAGCAAATATAGTGACTCCATCCACCCTGTTGTGGAAGAAAGTAATGGCAGCCAAGTGTACTCTGATGGAGCTTGGGAATAGCCCTGATCTTTTAAGTCCCAGTATATAGTCGAGGATTCTTAGTAGGGGGTCCAACTGTGGAAAAATCTGTTTGTCCTTGCACCAGGTGCAGAATCGTTTCCACTTATGGCTATATGGCTTTCTTGTGCGTCATCTCTGACTGTTCAGTAATAGTAATAGGAATCTTTCACTTCCTCAGAACAGTCCTTTTTGACCCCCCCCCCCATCAGCCATGGAGTAACCAGGCCTTCAGGTGGAGTACTGAGAGGTGGGGGTGTCCCGCATCTTGTGATAGAAGGTGAGGCATTAAGGGAAGGGTTTGAGGTGGTTTCACTGCCATTTGGCATAGGTATGGGAACCATGTTTGTCTGGGCCGTGTGGGTGCAATGAGAATGACCCTCAATTTGTCCTGCCTGATCTTGTGAATGACTTGGCTTAGGAGTGGTGTCGGGAGAAATACATACATCAGTGGCACCTCCCATATTATGAGGAGAGCATCACCTAGGGAATGGTGTCCCAATCCAGCCTGGGAGCAATATTGTGGGCACTTGGCATTCTGAGCTGTTGCAAATAGATCTATGATGGGGAACCCCCATAGTTTGAATAGGGATTTGAGAATTCTAGGATCCATCTCCCACTTGTGGGTTTGTGAAAAATCCCTGCTCAGTAGATCCGCTGTTGTATTCTGACATCCTGGCAGATAGGATGCTCATATCTCTATGTTGTTGGTGATGCACCAATTCCAAAGGTGTATTGCCTCTGTACATAGGGAGTATGATCATGCTCCCTCTTGGCGGTTTATAGAAAACATGCATGCTATATTGTCCGTGAGGATCTTGATGGCATTGTTCTTGATTAAAGGGAGAAAGTACTCGCATGCATTTTGGACTGTCCTTAGCTCCAATAAGTTTATGTGCAGGTTGGACTCTGCTGGGGACCAGAGGCCTTGGATTGTTTTGTTGAGTAGATGTGCCCCCTAGCTTACTAGGGAAGCGTCTGATGTGATAGTCATGGTTGGAGCTTTTTGTTGGAAAGGGACTCCTGAGAAGACATTATGTGATTGTGTCCACAATGTTAGCGAGTCTTTTACTCTGTGTGGCATTGTGAGGCATCTGTTGAGAGAGTGTCTGTGTGGTATATACACTGTTCAAAGCCAGGCCTGCAAGCATTTCAGGTGGAGTCTGGCATGTTTTACAACAAACGTTGTTGCCAACATATGCCCCAAGAGTTGTAAGCATGTTCTGGCGGATGTTTGTGGGCTGTCCATCACCGTTGAAATTAGGTTGACTAGAGTGAGGAAGCATTGTTGGGTTAACACTGCAGTTGCTGTGAGACAATCGAGGTAGGCTCCCATGAATTCCAACTTTTGGACAGGAACCAGTGTGGACTTCTGTACATTTATTTGCAACCCTATGTCTGTGAACAGGGTTATCATGCTCTGCGTGGCATTTATTGTTTCTTGATGCATTGGTGCTCTTATCAGGCAGATGTCTAAGAATGGAAATATCATCACTCCTTGTCTGTGGAGGTGAGCTGCAATGACAACGAGAACCTTGGAAAAAACTCTTGGGGCAGTGGAAAGGCCGAAGGCTAGTACTCTGTATTGGAAATGCTGTTTCCCTCGGGTGAATCTCAGGAATCTTCTGTGTGACGGGTGAATGGTAATATGACAATAAGCGTCCTGGAGGTCGAGGGCCGAGAGCCAATCTCCTTTCTCTAATGCCGGAATTATTGTAGTTAGTCACCATTTTGAAACATTGTGTTCTTACAGATTTGTTGAGTTTTCATAAATCCAGGATGTGTCTCCACCCGCCAGTCTTTTTCTGAGTTAGAAAGTAATGGGAATAAAAACCTCTCCCCCTGTGTTGTGATGGTATGGGTTCCATGGCACCTAACTGTACGAGGTGGTTTATTTCCTGTTGTAACAGGTGCTCGTAAGAGGGGTCACTGAAGAGGGACGGGGAAGAGGGTGAGTAGGGACGGTGAAGAAGATGGAGTATCCCTTCTGGATAATCTCTAAAACCCATTTGTCTGTCATGATGGTGTTCCGGGCTGGGTAATAAGGTGACAGATGGCCTCCGAACGGGCGGGAGACCATTTCTGGTTCCGGAATCAGAGAGTGTGAAGGTCTCATGCCCTCCACCACACCTTCAAAATAACTGTCTGGAGATGGATGGTTGAGACGTCGAAGGTTGATCTTGGTTCTGCCGACGTCTGTTCTGTTTTTGTTTACGCCATTGGTCGCATTGTCTTTGTGGCTGGGCGTATGGCGTAGACTGGAATCTCTGATTGTAAAACCTGCTCTGTTTCTTTTTGTTTGCAGGTATGTAAATGCCAAAGGTTTTCAAGGTCACCCTTGAGTCCTTTAGGGTGTGTAGTGAGACATCGATTTTGTCTGCAAATAATTTTTGTCCTTCAAAAGGTAAGTCTTTAACTGTTGCCTGGACCTCCCTTGGGAATCCGGAGACATGGAGCAAGGATGCACGGCGCATGACAATGGATGTAGCAATGGGTCGTACTGCTGTATCTGCAGAGTCAAGGGAAGCCTGGAGGGCCGTCTTGACGATGAGAGGCCCTTCAGAAATGTTTGCTTTGTACTTTTCTTTTTTGTCTTCTGGCAAATTTTCAATAAAGGTTGACATTTTGGAGATCAGATTGTGTGCATATTTAGCCAGCAGCGCTGAATAGTTAGCTATGAGGAACTGAAGCGTAGCTGAGGAATAGGCTTTCTGCCCCCAAAGGATTTTCCAATTCTTACCATATGGGGTCATTCGGGACTGGTGTTGTTTCCCCCTTTGATTGACCGCCTCCACCACTAAGGAGTTTAGTGCAGGGTGTGTGAATAAAAATTCAACCCCCTTTGCTGGCATATAATATTTTTTGTCAGACCTCTTACATGAGGGTGGTTCAGTAGCTGGAGTCTGCCAGATGATTTTCGCAGGCTCCATAATAGCATCATTTATCAGCAAAGCTATCTTTGCTGATGTGGATGCCTGGAGTATGTCCATGAGCTTATGTTGGGCTTCTGGTGGCTTTGCCAACAAAATGTCTATGGATTCAGTAACCCCTTTGAAGAGGTCCTCAAAGGATTTGAAATCATCCCCCGTAGTAGGGGCTGGTGGAATTATGGTTTCATCTGGCAACAAAGATGGGAAGTGAGTAGGCGGCAAAGTGTCATATTCAGCTGTGTCCTCAAGTTCCTCAGGGTCTTCCTCTTGTTTGTCAGAGGGTGCCAGAGCAGTAGGTGAAGGGGACGGGGCTGTTCTGAACCTAGGTGGCCTGTGGTTTTAGGCCCTATACATTGCCCCTGGATCCCAGAATGACCAGTTAGTGGAAATGGTATGGAGGGTGCTACCCATGGGTGATCATACCATCCTCATATATCTGCAGGTGGTTGGTGATGAAATGGTCCTGGCTTTGATGAGGAATGACGAGGAGTATATATCACTGCATCATCCTTTTCTTCCTCATCACTGGAGATGGGGTGGGGGAGCTGAACTGCAGGGAGCAATCAGCTGGCTAGGTACTGCTCTGGATGGGGTACCCTCAGTGCCACGTAGAGGAGATGCAGGTGTTGAAGCCATTACCAGGTCCGCGTATCTCAAGAGCTGTTGCGGTACCATGAGGTTCAGTGCTGGGGACAGCATGGAGGACAGCCCGGGAGCCTGAGTTGAAGCTGCTGGTGCTGAGGATTTAGAGCTGTGCGGCATCAGTACAGCAGGTGGTGCCATTGTACCGTTAGGTGCCGAGATCTTCTTTGGCTCCATGGGCGCTGAGCTGGAAGGTTTCACTTTGCTGTGTGAACCTCCATTAGAGCCTGCCCACACAGAGTCTTTAACTTGTCAGGAACTCTCAGTGCCAGACATTCCCAGTGCCTTGTGTTCCGACGCTCTCAGTGCCGTCAGTACCGGGACAGATTTTTCTGTCGGAGATCACTTTCCTTTAGGCTATTATTGGTGCTGGGATGTCTGTGCCTGCTTTTTTGTAGCCTTTCTAGAAGTAGGCTCCTTGGCAGCCGATGTTGAAGTGGAGCCCCTGTCAGAGGCTGCCGTTGGCGACCTTTGGCCAGGGGGTGACCTGGACTCTGGGTAAGAGGCTGGTCTGAGTGATTTCTCCATCATGAGGAGCTTCAGTTGAAGATCCCTGGCTTTTAATGTCCTAGCTGTCAGTTTTCTGTAGTGTGGGCACTTTTGAGTAACTTGTGTCTCGCCAAGGCAGCGGACACACTGAGCGTGGCTGTTAGAGACAGGTATGAATAGTCTGCAAGTCAGGCAGCGTTTAAAGCCAAGTAAACCAGGCAAGCCTGAGAGAGCCGGTCTCTTAGAAAAAAGTAAGGGGTAAGCCCTGCTGAGACAAAGGTTGTATGCTTGCCAGAGAGGCAGGGGTAGATAGAAATGGTAAAGGAAAAAAATTTTTTTTTTTAATTTAAGAAATTTTAAGAAATTAAAGTAAGGAAATAGATAGGGAAAACTAACTACAACTAAGCTAACACTATCACTATGAACTAACTACTATAAATCTGATCTGATGTAAGAGAGGGTGCTGCTGATCACTTCAACTCAGGCCAAAGGTGGTAGAGAAGGAACTGGACGATGGTTGGCTGCGCACCGCTCAGCCGCTCAGAGCGCCGCAAGATGGCTACGGCGCATGTGCGGCCCA
Source organism: Malaclemys terrapin pileata (assembly GCF_027887155.1). NCBI lineage: Eukaryota > Metazoa > Chordata > Testudines > Emydidae > Malaclemys > Malaclemys terrapin. Next base: position 74,813,843 of record NC_071506.1, on the reverse strand, counting down.
ACCAGGCACTGCTACCACAAATCTCCGATTACAAGCACAGGGCGCCAAGACACCTAAAGTGAAGCACCCACAGGGACATTCCTTGAAGAAGAACATATGGATATGAAAGCTGGAAATCTACCAAAGGTACTGACAGTTGCCTAAATGCCTTTGAAAGCAAATGCCACAGGAAAATAGTGAGTATTAAATGGAATGAATTTATAACAAATGCTGAGTTTTGTCAGAGAGTTCAACTGCTTATCTCCTAAATTATCCAGAAGAGAAGAAAGAAATAGTGGGACATGTGTTAAAAATAAAGCCAGAGCATATGCCATAGTGGAAGTGCTACTGGGCAGCTGACGAACACGTAAAAGGGGCCAACTGAACGAATCCATCCGTTGAATAATACTTAGTCTTGGTACTGGGGGCTGAAGTTATAGATCGTTCATGCGCTAAGCGATTTTTGATGGTGTCCGAAGAATTCAGATATCAGGATAAATGTAAATGTAACTGCTTTTCACTGGTGATTATATGTGCACCAAAGCACCTTTATTAATAAAAATACATTTTACTTTTGTAAATGAAACTAATTATTATGACTTTTAACTCTGAAAAGCAGCTGTCCAACAACCTCCATCTCCAGCCCTAAGGCAGTACTGTCTTTACAACAGTAGAGAACTGGTTAGATAAATGAATTATGTTAAAGAAAGCTTAAATTTAGACCGAATCTAGTTAATCTAAGTCATATTGCCATTACATGTCAACAACAGAGAGAGATAGGATTACTGTTGAACATTAAGAGACTCTTTAATGCCTCTGTCACTGAACTGAGGATATACTTCAAAAACTTTCAAATAGTACTTATGATTTTTTTTTTAAATCAAGGTCAATGGGAGGTGCTGGTTGGCCAGCACTTTTGAAATATATGTATTCAAGATCTTATTTATAAGTCCCTATTTTTGAAAATCCTGGGCTAAATCCTTAACACAGTGCTTCAGTGTTGCATAAAGCCCTAGAATTAATTACCCCCTTTGAGAATGATTTGCAAATTTTTGTAATAATGTGCACCAAGATCATAGGGTTTCAAACATCCTTGCATTTTCTTCTCACATGAGTTCATGCACACGCACACACATGCACTTGCATACACAAGTCCAGCATCAACACTGTATACTAGGGTTACCATTCGTCCGGATTTACCCGGACATGTCCTCCTTTTTGTACTAAAAATAGCGTCCGGGGGGAATTTGTAAAGCACTCACAATGTCCGGGATTTCCCCCCTCCCCCGGCAGAGCAGAGCGAGCGGCTGGGAGGGCAGGAAAGTCCCGGGCTGGACTCCGGAGCAGCTGTAGAGGAGCCGGATCCGCCCTGCATTCTGAGCAAGTGTATCAGCACAAAGTGCAGCCCTCCCCTTTTGCAACTGGGAGTGGTTTCTGCCATGCAGCGTAGCAAAACGGGAGCGAGAGCACTTTGTGCTGATACAAGGGCAGCTCTCCCCTGCATCCCGGTCCGGGCCAGGGACCGGGTTTTGTTGTGCTGGGGAGCTCAGCCACGTGTCCGGCTGCACAGAGCCCAACACCCTGTTCTGAGCAGCAGGGTAAGGGGGCCAGGGGGCAGGAAGGTTCTGGAGGTGGCAGTCAAGAAACCGGGGGGAGGGCTTTTTGGGGGGAGTGGAGAAAGTTTTGGGCAGTCAGGGTACAGGTAGGGGGTAGGGTCCTGGGGGGGGGTTAGGAGGGGGCAGTTAGGGGACAAGGAACAGGGAGTCTTAGGTAGGGGGTGGGGTTCTAGAGGGCAGTTAGGAGCAGGGGTCCCAGGAGGGGGCAGTCAGGGGACAAGGAGTGGGGGGGGTGTTTGGGAGTTCTGGGGGGGGCTGTCAGGGGGCAGGAGTGGGGAGAGGGATCGGAGCAGTCAGGGGACAGGGAGCAGAGGGGTTTAGATGGGTTGGGAGTTCTGGGGGCGGCTGTCAGGGGGCAGGAGTGTGGAGAGTGATCGGAGCAGTCAGGGGACAGGGAGCAGAGGGGTTTAGATGGGTTGGGAGTTCTGGGGGGGGCTGTCAGGGGGTGGGGAGTGGTTGGATGGGGCGTGGGAGTCCCAGGGGTCTGTCTGGGGGTGGGGTTGTGGATAAGGGTTGGGGCAGTCAGGGGACAAGAGGCAGGGAGGCTTAGATAGGGAGTGGAGTCCTGGGGGGCAGTTAGGGGCAGGGGTCCCAGGAGGGGGCAGTCAGGGGACAAGGAACGGGGGGAGGGTTGGGGGTTCTGGGGGGGCAGGAAGTGGGAGGGGCAGGGGCGGGGCTAGGGTGGGGCTCCTCCCGTCCTCTTTTTTGCTTGCTGAAATATGGTAACCCTACTGTATACACACATGAAACCAAAACAAATTATTGCCTTCCAGCATACACAAGAAGATGGTCCTCCATCCAGCATTACAATGGGTCTCACAAACCCTTCTAATCCTAAGGAACTAAGTTCCCCTGATTGATATATATATATATAGACACCACTAGTGTACTTTAGATTACATTTTGGCACCAAGCTTTCTATGAAATTCACATAATAAAAATAAATAACATTACAGTCTCTCACTTGTTTTTATTTTATTTATTTGATCAACAATTTTATTTTTCTGCCTGTCTCACTATATTTAAATTTAATCTACTATTTATTTTTTCCCACCCTTCATCTAAATCTGTCCATAGAGATACCCCTTTTCTTTTTCCCTCTCCTTCCATTCTTCATCTCTGCTTTTCTGAAACCCTTCTTGCTCCCTCTCCCATCCCCTTCTTTCTCATGGGGATGTCTTTCCCCGCATGCGCCTCCCCTAGAGTAAATTGGCTAGAAAATGTATTTTTTGGGATACTGAAACTATTCGCAAATTTGGGTTGAATGCAGTGAATAAGTTTTTTTGGGGGGTGGGGGAGGGAGGAGAAAAAAACAAAACAACTATTTTTTGGAAAAGTCCAAATGTTTTGTTTCACCATTTTTGAAACAAACAGTTTTGACATTTCATTTCAAATCAGCACTTGACCTGAATGGGTGAGAAAAACCGAAAAAATTCCATTTTGGTGAAAAACTTAAACACTTTTTTAGTTTTATTTTGTGGTTCAGCCACCAAACTGAAAAATCAATTATTCATTCAGATTTTTTTCCTTCCAGTTGGTGTCTTTCTCCCCCATCAAAACAGTCTTCCCTATGACATCTCATCCAACACCTGTAGCCTCTCCCCTCCCCTTCCTTGCCAGCCATCTACATCTTTCTCTTCATTTCTGAGATCACTCTCTTCTCTTTCAGACTCTGCTTGCGTCCTCCTTTGCCCTTTTGAGAAAATCCCTTGGCATTTCTTCCTCACGATCTACAAACCCCCTCTCTCATCTTCCATCTGGAGCCTTTCCTATCCCTATCTTCCATGTCTTTCTTTCTCTCTTCCCCTTTGGCATTTCTCCCTCTCTTCCCCTCTCCTGTCACATTGTGCTCCCTCACCCTTAACCTGTTGATTTATCCCTTCCCCAGTTGTTCTTGAACAACTTCTTCTCCAGAGCCATCCCTGTACCCTGCAGTCTCTCACCTTCCACTGCTCCTCCATGCCTTTCCCTTTGCCTGGGTCTCATCTCTCTGCCTCTCCAAGGGTTTCATTCATAGCTCTTGACTCCAGAATGCTCTTCCTTCCTCACACCTTCAAGTCTTTCACCCACTACACCAATGGCTCCTGCTCCTATACTCACTCTTTCTAAGATCTTTTCCTGTCCTTCACTCTCTCATTAGAAGATTATGCAGGGGGTCAAAAGCTGTGAGGCAGATATTTTGGTAAGATTCCTCCTATTACTACTTTGCAGCAGAAGTACTGCCAACATCAAGCATTTGAAAATCAAGAGTCAGGCTCCCAAAATCATAAGATTGATTTAAAGATTAGGAAATTTTAAAAATAATAAATGTTGTGTTCTTTACATTTGTCCTCTGGTTTTTAACCATGTAGATTTCTCTTGAGTTACATTTTCAAGCTTTTCTATACAACCATGAGGATTAGAAACTTTTTTTAAAAATAGAAGCAGAGATTCTTACCTAATTACAGCACTTGATCCCAGGAGCTGGGGCTTAAAGAAGAACACTAAATATTGCAAAACTTGCAATAAAATTGTGAGAATTGGCAACACAACAGTAATGAGGTAGAGTTGGGAGGAAGGAGACAGCAAGAGGCAAAGTACTAAAAAGCAACTATACAGTGCATGCAGCAGATGCTTCCACTAGTGGTAGCAATTCATAAAAGCAAGGATTCTCGCCTTCCTGCTAAGCCACACCCAGGCATCTAGGAAGGCTGTGAGCAGTAGTGTGGAGATTGTGCCACTTACTGCCTCCCCAAAGCGTGACCCCTGGCTTCCTCAATGCCCATTGACATATATTTTTACAGGCATATCCCCTCTATTCACCAATTCTGGAGCACTACAGATGTTTCTCCAACCTGTAGTCCAGAGGTTTGCAAAGCCATAATATAGATCTACATGGTATAAAGGAAATACTTCATCACTGAAATTGAGACACTTTTGGGGTTGAATGAGCAACTATTTGACAAGCACACAGCAATTTCTCAACAGGTTAAGGCAGTAAGTGAATGCCATATCCAGTTTAAATTAATCAGAACAAGGCAAACATTGCTACTTTACCTTTTAAATCAACATTTTTTAAAAAATGACTGCTAATTTTGATTGTCACATATATCTAAGATATAGAAGGAAAAGAGAGCTCTGTAGATTTAGGGAAATGAATACATTCTTTTCTTCTCAAATGTTCATGTCACTGTGATCTATGTGCATAGTACAGCAGCTAAAAAAAATCATTATACTGGCACTCCTACAGAAATGATTTTCTGTTGCAGTTGTGAGTCATTTATTAGTAAAAAACTGAGAAAATATGCCTCCTTTTTATAGGACCTATATGTAACCAACATCTTTACTTCATTTGTCATCATTTTTGAAAAAAATTCTCCCTCTGGTGCTGATGTGATTATTTTGTCTTTATAGCTAGACAGGTTATTCGTTTTAGAAAGTTAAAGGTATCAAAAAGGAAAGTTAGTTAGCAGTCCCTATAATTCTCTGAAGTTAATATCCTACATAGAACTCCAACTCTTGGTTTATGTGCCTCTGTTAAATGGCACTGGCATACTGTCAAATTCTAGACTTCCCTAAAATTCCTAGTTGAGGTAGCAGTTGTAAGACACACACTGGAATCATAGAATATCAGGGTTGGAAGGACCTCAGGAGGTCATCTAGTCCAACCCTCTGCTCAAAGCAGGACCAATCTGGACATATGTGGTTCATTGCTAATCATTTTCATAAATCATAAATCTCTAGCTCTTTCTTTCAAACATGATTAGCCCTAGATTTTGACTCTTAAAACTGTTTACTGATTGAAAAATGGAAGGCTGTGAGATCAACAAGTATACACTGATTACTCGCCTATTGACAATTGTCAGTAACAAGTGGAACACATTCAATTTCAACATGAGCGATGAATGGCTGATAGAATGCGCATAGTTGATGAATAAATGCACAGCTGATGTGTTTGTATGATGAAAATGTAGGCTCTTGTAAAAAAATTTTAGATACTGAAGTCTAGCAGGTAATTTGGATTCTTTTAGAGTATCCTGTAAAGAAGACTGCTTTGAGGAAGTGGCCTAATCTCACCTGCTTTTTAATATGGTTACTATAGAGGGACTAGATTCTTGCACAAATGGATTGAGTTTATGAGACTTCCCACCAAAAATTGTTAGGAAAGTTAAGGTTGTGGCAACATAACAGTGATTTAAATGCATATAAACTCTCAAAAATGCAAGAGATAAAAAAAGAAAAACAAACAAAACCCCAACTAAAATCCAACTAGAATATTAGAAAATTTATCTTTTTTTCCCACTGAACAGACATCCCAGGGATTGGTTTATATTTTGAAGTCTATCTCTAGAAAAAAATTGGAGTAACACTATTTTCTTAGAAAATGAAAACATAGGTTTCCAACGGTTCTTTGATGTGGTACATATCATTGACCTGATGTTCCATAGCATGTTACAAATCAAAAGTTAAGAACTTTTGAAATGAGACTTTAGTTGATTAACATTGAGTCATGGGCACTATATCTCGTCAGGGAAGTTCAGCAAACTAGGTTCCACCTCTGTCTTGATTTTTTGATTATTTTAAACACATTGTAGAAAAACCAAAGTGTTTTGGTATGCTATAGAAAAATTCCTCCTTGGCCACAGATTTAACCTAGTGCTTCTGAGGCAGATATGACTTTTTGTCAGTATTAAAAAAGTGTGGTGGTTGGTGCAAAATCAGACTTATAATGAAAACTCAAATGCAACCTTAAACTATGAAACAACTGCTATCATGCCATAATCATGGGTATTTATTGAAGCAGTTACTAACTGACTAGAATAGGATTTATGCACGTGCTTGAAGTTAAGCTTGTATTTAAGTGATTTCCTGAATAGGGAAGTATTCTTATGTGTGTTTTCCTGAATTGGAGCCTTAGTTTGGCTGTTGATGTCAGTGAACTGCCAATGCTATATAAAGACCATGCTAACAAAATATGTACTACGAAGATGATCCTTGCAATACTGAATTACATGAAATTACTGGAACTAAAGTATAGACACAATTTAGGTACCAAAAATGGATGATTTAGAGTGAGACCCTACATATCCTTATAGCATCTTCTTACAAAAACTGTCCTATACAAGTCAAATGGAAAATACAAACAGCATACAATAGCCAGACATCACAAGAATTCAGGCCATGGATTGCATGATTATCCAATTTCATTAAGTAGCCATAATAAATAAATTTTAGAAAACAGATCACTAGTTAAGGAATCAAATGCATTATATTAGTACTGTACCTGCTGATGATCTCTAACTGCAGCTTCCACCTTGACCCTATCATCATAGAGATCCATAAGGTTTTCTTTATCATTTAAACAATATTTCTGAAAGATCTGATACTCTTGTGCTAACCACAAATTTTCTTTTATCATCTGCTCCAGAGTAATCTAAAGAGAAAGGTTACTGATTACAATTATTGAAAGATATCTGCTTAAATAACATTTTTCTAAACTTTTATCAGTCGTGAACATTTGTACAATATACACACAGTGGTGAAATCCTGATCCCAGTGAAGTTAATGGCAAACTCTCATTGAATTTAATGGAGTCAGGATTTCACACAGTACATTTATGTCGTAGGTTCAAATTATTAATAAATGTTCTGCACACAAAACAATGTTAACAATAGCTAAAATAGGAACTACTGAATTTCTGTGCTATTTCAGAAAATCTTTCTGCAAAAAAATAATAATGTAAATTTCCTTAGTTTCTACAGAATGTCATAAACCCTTCCCTATAATGATTTTACTTTTCAGTGTTCTCACTAGGCTGAGTGATACTATGTAATAGCCATATATTTATGATTAAGGTATTGTAGTATTTCTAGTCCCAGATTAGATTGAACTGATTTTTAAAGGCACATCTGATTTTTTTCCCTCTCCAGGGCAAGGTTCAGGCTTTTGGGGTGCTCTAATATGCAGTTCCATATCTTAACATGTTTGGATTTCTTTTAAGTTTAACATTAACTTTGGATTTCTTCGGTTCATAATGCTTGATTATGCAATAATCGTAGTGTAGTGTATTTAACCTTAAATTAATGATATATACTCTCAACCGTAACTCCATTTTAACTTAGTTTTTCTCTGGGAATTTCTTTTTTGTTATTTTAACAAATAAACCCTGAACAAGAAAGTCCATGTTATCATGTGATGTTTCTAATGCTTTGAATACGTGAAGTATCACTCTTAAGTAACTATTTAAATTTTAAGTTCTGTGGCCAGATTCATCAATATACTCCGGCTACTTTACTCCACTCTGGAGCAGCACAAAGTAGCCAGAGCATACTGGGCAATTAAGCTGGGTTTAAGCTCCTTTGCAAAGCAACCAGCGTATACACCATCAGCCTCCTCTTAGCCTCCATCTTCCCTTGCACAAACACACTAAACTTCCCTTCCCTGTGCATTTGCCTGCATGCATGTTCACCATGAAACTCCCTCTGCCTTCTGCACTTCTCCTACATAACCTGGCATACACACATCCCTCCATCATGCCCCACATTCTCCCTCCCCTACTACATCAGCCACATTCCCCTATGCTCACACATCCCAGTTTCTCCCTTCTGCCACTCACATTCTCTTGGTCTCTCCTTCACACACATGCATACACAACTAGTTTTCCCCTCTTTCCTGCCCTCCCTGTTTGGCAGATCAGGTGCAACAGGGAATTTAAAAAAAATAGGATTAATGATAATTTCTTGTCCATTCCTTACAACTGGTAGTTTCTTCTTCAGCAGATGCTAGTGAATAATGTTCTATTACAGGCAATTTCGTGAAGAATTGACCTTTTGAAGTGGCTACCATCTCCTATTGCTCTTAATTGGAATGAGGGCAAATCTATGTTACAGCACTCCATCAGCGCAGCTGCACTTCTTCTTCACCAGATGTGCTATGTTGACAGGAGAGCGCTCTCCCGTCAGCATAATTTCTCCCCCTCAGTGAGAAGCGGAAGCTATGTTGGCAGAAGAGAATCTCCCACTGACATAGCACTGGTATAGACAGTGCAAAATTATGTCGCTCGGAGAGGGGGACTTTTTCATAGCCCTGAGTGACATAAGTTAGGTGGACTTAAGCGATAGTGTAGACCTGCCCTGAGGCACAAGCTGCCCTCAATTAAAATGCCCTCTTTCAAAAGGCCGCTGCCTCCAATTGTTTCCCCAAAATACTGAAGCCTAGCTGCCCTTAGGGATAGTGGATGGTGGACCTGTATGCAGTGAAGAGTAGAAAAACCGCTAGGGCAGCTTGTGGCCGAGTACCTGGAGAAAGCTAGGATCTAGCCCCATCTTTAAAAGGGTCTGTTCTTCATAGTATTCTCTGAAGTAGAACATTTTTCTTCAGCCTCTATTTAAGAAGGCATTTTCAGTTATGAAAGTTCAAGGAGCCTATATAATGTTGTTACTAACAGCATTATGGACCAAAAAAGGTCTGATAACACTAAATTTTTTAAAGGACCCAATATTAAATTAATTTAATTTCAATCAATGGATTTAATTGGAAATTCTAAGAAAATATATTCTGTACGCAAGGAATAAATGCTATAATTTTGCAGGGGTTATGCTATATTTTTCACACATAATAATGAGGCCAAATCTCTGGTATAAGTGTAAAACTGAAACTTTACTAGAGACATAATAAAAGACAAAAACATGTTTGGCAATACTTGTTATTACTGAAAGAGCTCACAAAAACACTATATAATTTCAGAAAGTTGTAGTCATGAAACACTTCAAATATATTAAGAATTGAAACAAATTATGACATTGGAATGTACATTTATATTTATAAACAAAGAAAGGTTATATTAAATCCCTCCCAGCCTTGCAGTTGCTGTCATTATGGAATATTCCAAATTATTGTTATTTTTCATTTGTATTAGCTTAGAACCCAGGAGCATTAGTCATGAACCAGAACTCCATTGTGCAAGGTGCTGTACAAACACAGAACAAGAAGACTGTCTCTGCCCCAAAGAGCCTACCATCTAAGGATGAGAGAAGAGACAACAGATGAATACAGGCAGACAGATGAGTACAAGAAAACTAAGATATAATATTGGTCGTAATGACAATAAGGGATCTCAGCACACCAGTGCCCTAACTGTTGTTGATTTTTTTGTAGGCATCATAGAAAAGGAGAGTTTTAAAGAGGATTTTGAAGGAAGATAATGAGATAGCTTTGCAGATGTTTATGGGGAGTTCCTCCCAAGCAGCACGGGAGAAAATACAAAGATGCTTGTGTGAAAATCTAACAAGTGGACAATGAAGACTGGCATTGTGGTTTGATTAGAAGGAGGAGTAAACAGCTTGATAGCTATTGAGAGATAGGTAAAGGGGCATAGGATATGAAGGGCCTGGAGAATGAAGACAAAGAGCCTATGTTTGATGTGACAGAGAAAGGGAAGCTGTGGCATAGTCTAAGTAATGGGCTAGGAAAATAATCTTTGCTATAGTATTCTGAATGGATATGAGTAAAGCATTGCATTTATCAAGACCAGAGGTTGCAGAAATTGAGACACAAGATGAGGAGTGCCTGGATAGGAGTTTTAGCTGTGTGGATGGATAGGAAAGGCCATATCTTAGATGTTATGCAGAAACAATCGGCAAGATTTTAACACAGCTTGGATGTGAGGACCTAGAGAAAAGTTCAAGTCAAAGATGACACACAGGTTACAGGCCTGAGTGATAAGAAGGATGGTGGTGTTGTCCACAGTGATCAAGGAGGTGGCCAGGAGGGTTTTTTTTTGCGGGGGTGGGGAAATTAAGAATTCTGTTTTAGCCATGTTGAGGGAGAGCTCATGGCTAGACATTCATGAGGATGTGTCAAAGAGACAGGTTAAGATTTTAGTTTGAACAACAGCCAGGTCTTGGGCAGCGAGGTAGATCTTTGAGTTGTCAGCATAGAGATTGTAGCTGAACTTGTGTTTACAGATATTGCCCAGAGATAAGGTGTAGAGGGAGAAAAGAAGGGGCTTAAGAACACCAGAGCCTTGTGGAACCCTACAAAAAGTTGGAGATGGGATGAGGCGAGTCTTCTGAAGGACACAGTGAAGGAGAGATTAAAGACATAGGCGGAGAACCAGGACAGGACAAATTAGCTGTTTCTCAATAGAATGCATCTCTTTTCTGAGCCATTTCTGCTAATTTGCATATTATGATTATATAATGATATATTATTTATCTTGGAAAAGAAAAGTGCTTAAAATGTTGGTATGTCTGACAGAATGTTTTTATAGTAAAACACGCAAAATAATATTTTCTTTAGAAATACAATTTAAAGTTATAATTGTAAGTCTGATATTCCATAATTACTTAGGCCTGGTCTACACTACGAGTTTAGGTCGACTTTAGCAGCGTTAAATCGAATTAAGCCTGGACACGTTCACACAACGAAGCCCTTTCTTTCGACTTAAGGGGTCCTTTAAAATGGTTTCTTTACTCCACCTCTGACGAGGGGATTAGCGATAAAATCAGCCTTAGCAGGTCGGAATTGGGGTAATATGGACGGAATTCGACGTTATTGGCCTCCGGGAGCTATCCCACAGTGCTTCATTGTGACCGCTCTGGACAGCACTCTCAACTCAGATGCACTGACCAGGTAGACAGGAAAAGCCCCGCGAACGTTTGAATTTCATTTCCTGTTTGCCTAGCGTGGAGAGCACAGGTGACCCCACAGAGCTCACCAGCACAGGTAACCGTGATGGAGTCCCAGGATCGCAAAAGAGCTCCAGCATGGACCGAACGGGAGGTATGGGATCTGCTCGCCATATGGGGAGATGAATCAGTGCTAGCTGAACTCCGTAGCAGTAAACGAAATGGCAAAATATTAGAAAAGGTCTGCAAGGCCATGAAGGACAGAGGCCATAACAGGGACGCACAGCAGTGCCACGTGAAAATTAAGGGGCTAAGGCAAGCCTACCACAAAGCCAGAGAGGCAAACGGAAGGTCCGGGGCAGAGCCGCAAACATGCCGCTCCTACGCGGAGCTGCATGCCATGCTAGGGGGTGCAGCCACCACTACCCCAACTGTGTGCTATGACTCCGTCACTGGAGAAACACACAGGGAAGAGGGTTCGGGGTACGAGGAAGAGGAGGATGAAGATAATGTAGATAGCTCACAGCAGCAAGGAAGCGGAGAAACCGGTTTCCCCAACAGCCATGATATGTTTATCACCCTGGACCTAGAGCCAGCAACCCCCGAACTCACCCAAGGTGTGCTCCCAGACCCTGAGGGCACACAGGGGACCTCTGGTGAGTGTACCTTTGTAAATATTACACATGGTTTAAAAGCAAGCGTGTTTAATGATTAATGATTAATTTGCCCTCGCAATCGCGGCCAGTACAGCTACTGGAAAAGTCTGTTAACGTGTATGGGGATGGAGCGGAAATCCTCCAGGGACATCTCCAGAAAGCTCTCCTTCATGTACTCCCAAAGCCTCTGCAAAAGGTTTCTGGGGAGGGCTGCCTTATCCCGTCTGCCATGGTAGGACACTTTACCACGCCAGGCCAATAGCACATAGTCTGGAATCATTGCATAACAAAGCATGGCAGCGTATGGTCCCGGTGTTTGCTGACATGCAGACAACATCCATTCCTTATTGCTCTTTGTTATCCTCAGGAGAGTGATATCATTCACGGTCACCTGGTTGAAATGGGGTGATTTTATTAAGGGGACATTCAGAGGTGCCCGTTCCTGCTTGGCTGAACAGAAATGTTCCCCGCTGTTAGCCACGCGGTGGGGGGGAGGGGTGAAGTGATCATCCCTGATAATTGGGTGTGGGGGGAGAGGGGAGTTAGTTGGGTTTGTGCTTCATGTTAACCCGGGGACCGCAGCCCCTCCTTTTACATTGCAAACCCATTTTAAATGGCCAACCCAATGGGTGCTTGGTATGGGAAATGAGGGCGCTACTGTTTGAAACCATTCCCACATGTTAAGAAGGTTAAAAAAGCCAAAAGACTGTGGCTTACCATGGCTGCCTGCAAGCCGAAATCTGTTGCCTGGCACTGCGTGAGTAATCTCTCACACCAAACCGGCAGGCCCTCAATATAAGAGGAAAAATGCGACCTTGTAACGAAAGCATAGCTGCAAATGTTTCTCCTTCACAGAGGCTAGTGAAGATTAGAAGGAGAAAACGGCGGACTCGGGATGACATGTTCACGGAGCTCCAGATGTCCTCCCACGCTGAAAGAGCACAGCAGAATGCGAGGAGGCAATGTCAGACTACAGAAAAGCACAGTATGAACGAGAGGAGAGGTGGCGGGCTGAATCGCGGGATGAACAGAGTAAGTGGCGGGCTGAAGATGATAGGTGGCATCAGCTTGCAGACAGAAGGCAAGAGTCGATGCTCCGGCTGCTGGAGCACCAAACCGATATGCTCCATTGTATGGTTGAGCTGCAGGAAAGGCAGCAGGAGCAGAGACTGCCACTACAGCCCCTGTGTAACCAACAGCCCTCCTCCCCAAGTTCCATAGCCTCCTCACCCAGACGCCCAAGAACACGGTGGGGGGCCCTCCGGCTACCCAGTCACTCCACCCCAGAATATTGCCCGAGCATCAGAAGGCTGGCCTTCAATAAGAGTTAAAGTTTTAAACTGCAGTGTGTCCTTTTCCTTCCCTCCTCCCCCACCTATGCCGGGCTACCTTGGCAATTATCCCCCTAGTTGTGTGATGAATTAATAAAGAATGCATAAATGTGAAGTAACAATGACTTTATTGCCTCTGCAAGTGGTGCTCGAAGGGGGAGGGGAGGGTGGGGTGGTTGGTTTACAGGGAAGTAGAGTGAACCGGGTGGGAGGGATGGGGCAGAGGGTTCATCAAGGAGAAACAAAACAGAAGTTTCACACCTTAGCCTGGCCAGTCACAAAACTCGTTTTCAAAGCTTCTCTGATGTGCACCGTGCTCTGCTGTGCTCTTCTAACAGCCCTGGTGTCTGGCTGCGTGTAATCAGCGGCCAGGCGATGTGCCTCAACCTCCTATCCCGCCATAAATGTCTCCCCCTTACTCTCACAGATACTGTGGAGCGCACAGCAACCAGCAATAACAATGGGGATATTCTTTTCGCTGAGGTCTGAGCGAGTCAGCAAGCTGTGCCAGCGCGCTTTTAAACGTCCAAATGCACATTCCACCACCATTCGGCACTTGCTCAGCCTGTAGTTGAACAGGTCCTGACTACTGTCCAGGCTGCCTGTGTACGGCTTCATGAGTCATGGCATTAAGGGGTAGGCTGGGTCCCCGAGGATAACTATAGGCATTTCAACATCCCCAACGGTTATTTTCTGGTCCGGGAAGAAAGTCCCTTCCTCCAGCTTTCGAAACAGACCAGAGTGCCTGAAGACGCGAGCATCATGTACCTTTCCCAGCCATCCCACGTTGATGTTGGTGAAACGTCCCTTGTGATCCACCAGGGCATGTAGCAGCATTGAAAAGTACCCCTTGCAGTTTATGTACCCGGTGGCTTGGTGCTTCGGTGACATGATAGGGATATGGGTTCCGTCTATCGCCCCACCACAGTTTGGGAATCCCATTGCAGCAAAGCCATACACTATGGCCTGCACGTTTCCCAGAGTCACTACCCTTGATATCACCAGGTCTTTCATTGCCCTGGCAACTTGGATCACAGCAGCCCCCACAGTAGATTTGCCCACTCCAAATTGATTCCCGACTGACTGGTAGCTGTCTGGCGTTGCAAGCTTCCACAGGGCTATCCCCACTCGCTTCTCAACTGTGAGGGCTGCTCTCATCCTGGTATTCTGGTGCTTCAGGGCAGGGGAAAGCAAGTCACAAAGTTCCATGAAAGTGCCCTTACGCATGCAAAAGTTTCGCAGCCACTGGGAATCGTCCCACACCTGCAGCACAATGAGGTCCCACCAGTCTGTGCTTGTTTCCCGGGCCCAGAATCGGTGTTCCACGGCATGAACCTGCCCAGTAACACCATGATTTGCACATTGCTGGGGCCTGTACTTTGTGAGAGGTCTATGTCCATATCAATTTCCTCATCACTCTCGTCGCCGCGCTGCAATCGCCTCCTCGGCTGGTCCTGGTTTTGCTTTGGCATGTCCTGGCTCTGCATATACTCCAGGACAATGCGCGTGGTGTTCATAGTGCTCATAATTGCCACAGTGATCTGAGCGGGCTCCATGATACCAGTACTATGGCGTCTGGTCTTAAAAAAGGCGCAAAACTATTGTCTGACGGAGGGAGGTAGGGGCAAGTGAAAACATGGCGTCCAGGTACAGGGAATTAAAATCAACAAAGGTGGCTGTGCATCAGGGTGAAACACAAACAACTGTCACACAGAATGCCCCCCCCCCAAAGATTGAACTCAAAACCCTGGATTTAGCAGGCCGTTGATTTCACGGAGGGAGGGGGAAGCAAATGAATACAGAACAAATCTATTTTTTACATCTTAAGCTGGCAGCCGACGGTGAAGCATGACTGATAGCCCTCAGCATCTTCTGGGTGCTTGGCAGAAAATACTGGGCGCTTGGCAGAAAATAGCATACTACGACTGATAGCCATCATCGTCGAGACTGTTCGATAGGACTGAGCACGTCTGCCCAGGTGCCCATGATTGACAGCCACTGCAGTACGATGACGATGGATATCAATCGTAATATATCATCTTCTACCAAAAGGCAAGGGGCTGCTGCTGTGTGCAATGCAGCCCCATGTCTACCAGCCCCACGTCTGCCAGCACCCAGATCGCCGATGAAGGCTACCAGTCATACTGCACCGTCTACTGCCAAAAGGCAATTAGCTGCTGCTGTGTAGCAAAAACCACGTCTGCCGGCACCCAGAGGACATATGGTGACGGTGAGCTGAACTGAGCTGAGCAGGTTCCATGCTTGGCGTGGTATGTTGTCTGCACAGGTAACCCGGGTAAAAAGGCGTGAATCGATTGTCTGCCGTTGCTCTGATGGAGGGGGAGGTGCCTGACGACATGTACCCAGAACCCCCCGCGACACTGTTTTGCATCATTCAGGCATTGGGATCTCAACCCAGAATTCCAATGGGCGGCGGAGACTGTGGGAACTGTGGGATAGCTACCCATAGTGCAACGCTCCGGAAGTCGACGCTAGCCTCGGTACTGTGGACGCGGTCCGCTGACTTCTTGGACTTATAGCATTTTATGTGGGGACACACACAATCGGCTGTATACAACCAATTTCTATAAAACCGGCTTCTATAAATTCGACCTAATTTCGTAGTGTAGACATACCCTTATTTACACTTACATTTCTAACATTAATGTGCAAAATCCTACCAACTACCTTAGTTGAATGACATTCAAAATATTCTTTACCCATAAAATGAGGAGAAATGCAACTTCTAGTTTTTCAAATGTTTTGTTCCCTTATAAATCAATGAAAGTCAAAGTCATGTTATATTTTTCCTTAAGAAATTTGTAAGAAATGCATGAACCAAACTTAAACACGATCTCACAACAGAAGCTAAACTAGGTCACCACTACTGTACACAAATGTCTGAGCAATCAAAAGTCTCCGTGTTCTTGAATTTCATCCTTAGCCAGAGCACAGCCCGGCTAAATACTTGGTCAAATGGTATGAGGAAACACCGGGTCATTCTCATCTTTAAAAATTGAGTAGCAAATGCTTTGTGTTTTGTTAGTCACAAAAAATAAATAAACTAGTAAATTCATGAAGACTGGCTGAGAACAAAATTTAGAGTATGCTGAAATTTCACAATGTACTCAACTCAAATTCTAGTGTATGCAAGTACAGAAATTGTGCAAATTTTGAAAATATAAATTCTACAATGTATTATTACATTGACTGGGAGGAAAAAATTAAACAGTTTTTGGAATCTTATTACCAAACAAGCATTCTGTGCTGCTTGTTATGTCAAAACTTAAGGAAGTTTAACACCCCTTGCCTTCCCTGATCCCAGGAAAAAAACAACCCAAACAAAAGCAAACAAAGCAAAACATGTATTATGGCAAAAATTATCTCCTTGCTCATGCTGATTTTTGCCACTGGGTATGTTATGGTGATGGAAAGAGACCACATCCTTCTCTCTGATGGGAATGGAAAAGATGGACATGTGCAGGGTAGTTCACCCACAGAGTCCAGGGAATACACTTGATGCAACACATACCTTCTGTAGCTACTACCAGAAAGGAAAACTGTCCTTACCTGATGAAAGGTGTTGCTGGTAGAATTCTACCACCTCACTGGCATGCTGCCAAGTGCAATTTTTACCATGTTTATGCCAATGGGAGTGACTCAAGCCCCACAAAGGGAATAAACACCGAACATTAAAAGAATATATATTTTACAAAAAGCTAAGTACAATTCTTTCTACAGAATTTTAACAATTGTATGATCTTTTCTCAAAGAGTAAAACACATGGAAAATTGTCTGATATAGACCTATGAAAAGCAACAAAAATTATTGACTTAAATTTAGAGGTTAGGAAATGTATTTATATGTTTATTTCTAATGGAAAACCATTAGAAAGCTCTCGTGCATAGTGAAGGTCCCTTAATTGTTACAGGAGTAAAGGAACTGGAACTTGGAGACTATGACATTCTATTTAAATTGTCAGGTCACATGATTAGAGATGCTCCCCCAGGGTTCTAAATTGTTATGCTTCATAGTCAGAATCTGAACCTCTCTTACTCCTGAGATCTGAAGCTAAGAATGTGGAAGTGTCATATCCAATACAGTTCAATCACAGTGAAAAATTGCATTGTAAACAGAAATACATAGATAAAGCAAATATTAACAATGAACACTAAAAAAAAAACAAAATTACATAAGTTATATAAATAACCTTAAAAATACATCAAACACAATTATGCAAAAATAGGTATAATTTCATATTGCCTATGTATATTCTGGGTGCAACTATTGGTTTACAATTTTTAAAGCACTTACCCAAAGTATGGGGTTCTGAAATTCAGGAAACCTACTAGCTAGTTTATTTTTCATGTCAAAGTAACAAAAATATAACCTGTACATTTATAATTGTATATAGTGAAGTACTAATATGTTAACCAATCATGTTACATAAATACAATATAATGATGAACAATGAAAGAGCTCATTTTCCTTATTAAATTATGAACAATGCCTATCAAAATAAGTTTGTTTCATGTTATTCAAATATAGAACAAACAACTCTGTTCTAATTTTAATTTCCATAGCAATAAAGGTTTTCTAAGGGAAATGTCACATGGAGATTCAGGATGCTATCTTTACAGATGATACATAGTAATTGCTAAATCCTCAACAGACAAATCAATTAACATTTTTTATCACCATACATTCCTATAATAACAAGTGCTACATAGTGCAGTCTCGCAATATACCAATGTCTGTGTAAAGTACAGACCTGAATGAAAAGCTGCTCAAGCCAACAGGCTCAGTGTGGTAAAACAGAAGAGGACCTTGGTCAGCAGAGGAAAGCACTTTGAATAACTGGAATCTGCAGCTATTACAATATGTTGCAATTCACCTTCTAAGCGGGGCAGGTCGACAAGGGTACACCACCCCAATATTTCCTGGCTGACTGCGGTTACAGAATGTGTAACAAAGTTTATTTTAGTTTTAGAGGTTTACAAGTTTGAGCAGTGTTCCCTATTTTAAGCGTATGAATTATGCTGGAATTGATAATTCCTCTAAAATCAGAGTAAAATTTTAAAGTGCACCCACATAATCCATCCAGATCAGAGTCCAGTTCAACATTTTGGTGCTTATCTACAAAGCCCTGAAAGAGCTTGAGGTCTGGATTTCTCAGACTCTTCTCTCTCTCTCTTTGGGTATGTCTACACAGCAATAACACACCCATATTAGCCAACTCGGGCCCATGGCACTGCAGAGCTGTTTCATTGCTGTGTAGACATCCGGGCTCAGGCGCAAACCCAAGCTCTAGTACCCTGTGGCATGGGAGGTCCCACAGTTTGGGCTCCAGCCCAAGCCTGGAAGTCTACAGAGCAATGAAACAGCCCCGCAGCCCAAGCCCTGAGAGCCCAAGTTGGCCGGCCTGGGACAACTGTGGCTTTTTATTTGTTATGTAAACATATCCTTTGGGTCCTAGAACAGAAGGTGGTATCAGCAGGGATGGAGCCTAGTTTATGCATCATGGGCTGGGGGCAGAGCTTTCTAATTCTGTAAGTAATTCTGCTTTTCTAAAATGGCTCTTGAAGGGTTTTCATTAATTTAGTCAAGACCCCATTAAAGTCCCATGACTCAGGGAATTTCAGTTGGGGGACTGGAAAAAAATGTTAGCATGACAGAAATGGACAAAGAATAATGCTCTGAAGAAGCAATCAGAAAGTACAGTGAAGAATCTGGAAAATGCTGCAACAAAGCTGAATCAAGTCTCCAAAAAGTGAAAAGTAAAAAAGTATTAAAAAGTACAGATTGAGAGTGCAAGTGAAAATGCAAAGGCAAAAATAGGCAAGAGAATAAATAACACTGCTGTTGGAGAAAACTTCAATGAGCACAGTCTGCAAAACAAAAAAGGCAGTATGAGGAAGACAAATGCATCTAGTCATTCAAACATCAGAATAGAAAATAAGCAAATTCTTTAAAGAAGGGAAAAGAGTGACAACATGACAAAAGATCCATGAAGATGGTGGTAAAATGCTTTGGAACCACAGCAGCCCACTAGAAACTTTTGAGAAACAGACCTCTTTAATCCAACGCTTTTGTATTTTACTGAGAAAAATATCCAAACAAAAATGATAAAAACCATTCTGTTAAAATGTCATGTACAATCGAGAGCCCTCATTGTGAACTGAGGTTTGCTAGGCTTTGTCCTCATGGATTGTCCCACTGAGTACCATACAAAGCAAATGTATGAGTTCAAAGGGATTCCATTTGAGGTTAGATGTAAAATTTTGCAGGTCTTTATGCTGGCTTGAAGTTCAGAAGTTTGTGAAAAAGGTTCTGAAATTGTTTAGGATTGAGAACTTTTTCGGTTCCCCTCTCTGATCCCTACAATTTATATACTTTGTCTAAAACACAAAAAATCAGTTTACAATTTCATTATTGCTTTCAGCATAACATAGTTTTAGACTGTTAAACACAAACTTATTTGCCTATTATTGCCTCATTAAATTTTCTTCTACATCATCACAATTTGATTACACGTACCTGTCAATACTTTAGAGCAGATTAAGTGAGACAATGGCTTTTCTTTTAGCACTCTCATGGGAAAAACTCAACAGTATAGTTATATATCCATTTATTTCTTCCAGTTTGAACAGTCTTGAGATTTATAAAGACCTCCTATTTACTCACATTTTTAGTAATGTACATTTCCACTTCACCGAGGGAAAAGGCTGATCACTCACAGAAAGGTCGCTTAACACTACAGAGACCCTTTCTTTCTGTAATTACAAAGAATAATATCTTTGCATTGGTAGTGCTGCAAAGAGTGGATGACGCAAATATTATGTGCCCCCTTGTTGGCCGACAGAATTCAAACTCCAATGCAATAAACAAAAGTTATTCTAATTTATACAGCTGTAAAAAATCTTAGATTGAAAGAGTTCCGGAGGCAGCAACAAAGTTCATCATAAAGTAATATTGCACTACATACCTAGAAAAAAAACTGCATAGTTTGCATAGTTATTTGGAGCGGTAGAGTGGTCTGAATACAGAGATTCCAGGGCTAATGATGTCACATTTTGATGTATTTACTATGCTCTGTAAAAAGAATATGATAATAATAGATATAATCTAAAATATCTGGAAAAGTATGATAGTTTACAGGATGACTTTTCTTTCACTGTAACAAAACATAACAATATTTAGCACTTAACCTTGTTCTTACAAATTAATTCATGTGTCTTCAATGGAGCTCTATGTAGCAACAGCCATCAGCTTGCAGAATTGGGATCCTAGTCTTCTTTAATGCTTAGCCAAACAGTTGGCTGTAGCAATCATTCACCATTTGGTCCATTCCTATGAGGACTCAAGGGTTTGATGGCCTGAGAGTCCAACATCAGAACAGACTCGATGAACACATGTCATAAGGGAGTCTGCCTCTGGGCCACCTCTACTTCTTGGTTAGTGGAATATTATCCCGGCTGTTACAAGCTACCTGGAGAATGGCATTCACCAGAATGTCTTGTGGCATTCTTGCAACATGTCTGAAAAGCATAAGGCTCTTGGATCCTAGTGCTTTTCATTTTTCAAAGTGATATACAGTAAAAGCACTAACTAACTAACTCTACCAACATTCCTTTGATGATGGTAAACATTATTGTTACTTAGTTCTGAAGAAAAAGCTCTGGAAGCAATCTTTTAGGTTTTAATGTTGGCTAATCAAAATTATGTACTTTGGTTCACTGACAAGCCATTTTGCATCAATGAACTTCAACACAATAATAATGCACATGGCTGACACCCAACAGTCTTCTTAGTTGAGTTTTTTTTTAAATTTGCATTTTATGTAGTAATGCAATGCCCATTTACATAGTAAAAAAATAAAACTGCCAAAACTCTAGACTTTGTTGCTTTCGTGTATGCTGTTAGGCTGGTTTGATAATTAAGATTAAAATTAAACATTAAGGTAATTTTTCATGGTCTTGCTACAGTTTATTTTTTCATTTTACAATAGTAGCTTAAAATTTACAGGTTACTGTGAACAACTACAATCAAGTCAGTGTCTAAAGGACTAAGCACAACTTCAGTTGTTCTCTTCTTAAGGTTCCTTACAGAACTGGTAAGAAAATTTCTGTTGATAGTTTTTTTCCAATGGAAAATGCCTTTTTGGCCAAAACAAAAATTTTTGGCAGAAAATTTCATTTAAGTCAAAAATTGTTGAAAATTTTCAATTAGTTTCAGTGAAAGAAAAAGAAATACTGGACTAGTTCCTTGTTCAATTCTGGATTTGCTTGAAGATTCTGGTCTAAATATTCAATGCCCTTAATGGGCTGGATCCCAGGTACCTCAGAGACCATCTTACTTGCCATGACCCACAATAGCGTTAATGCACAGAGATCCCAAAGAAACTCTTGGTGACCAGGAACAGGGTGATCTTAGTAGGAGTCCATTGGCTGTGCAACTCTCTGCTTCAAGAGATCAGGATGAGGTTGAATCTTACCACCTGTACAGTAAAATTTGCAATCACTCTATCTTTAAAAAGGAGAACAAGGAAGACCTGGGGAATTATAGATCAGTCAGCCTAACTTGGATAACTGGAAAGACAGTGGAACAAATTATTAATCAATTTGTAAGCACCTGGAGGATATCAGGGTGATAAGGAATAGCCAGCATGGATTTGTCAATAACAAATCATGCCATCCTCAACTAATTTCCTTTTTTGACAGGGTTACTGGCCTAGTGAACAGAGGGAAAGCAGTTGACAATTTATCTTGATTTTAGTAAAGTTTTTGACACAGTCCCACTTGACATTCTCATAAACAAACTAGGGAAACGTGCTCTAGATGAAATTACTATAAAGTGCGTGCACATCTGGTTGAAAGACAATACTTAAAGAGTAGTTATCATGCTTTGTGGTCAGACTGGGTGTGTATGTGTGTCTAGTGAGGTCCTGAAGAGTGTGCTACTATTCAATATTTTCAATATTTTCATTAATGACTTGGATAATGGAGTGGTGAGTATGCTTATAAAATTTGAGGATAACACCAATCTGGGAGGGGTTGCAAGCACTTTGGAGGGCAGAATTAGACTTCAAAAGGACCTTGATAAATTGGACAAAAACAAGTAACTTACAGTCATTCAATAAGAAGAAATTAATAAAGATAAGTGCAAAGCATTTTACTTAGGAAGGAAAAATCTAATGCACAAATACAAAATGGGAAATAACGGGCTAGGTGGTAATACTGCAGAAAAATCATGAGCTTTTCATAGAAGCCTTTCATTATATATTTCCTTTGTTAAAAACACAGATTTTACCATCCTTACCTACATGTGAGAATAAAGCAGATTCTATTTTAAAATAAAAAATACATATTTTGCACTGGTGCTATTCACTGTTTTGTGTTTTGTAGCTATGAGGCTTGCAGTCACTTCATGTTGGGCTGTTATGCAGTCAGATCTCACATGGTAAACAAGGACAGGACTGGTCCATACTTCTTTAGGAGAGCTCTAATGAATATCTAGATGCTGAACAAACTGGCACTGGTGATCCAGCAGATAATGGGCTTTCCTCTCAGCCAGTACTGAATTGATTCCCAAGAATGGCTTTGGGGGCATCATACACCTCACGGAGTTACCTTTTGGATGAGATGTAAATGGCAAAGTCCTGCCCAAATTGGTCATTAGCAAGCCCATTGAACTCTTCATATGAGTAGATGTGTTAATTTCAGTCTCTTGGCCAAAATCCAACTCAGGTAATTACATTCAGCATACCTAGTTTCCCACTGCAATTACATATAGAGAGATATCCTTAATTTCCTGTCCCAAGCTGCTATGCAGTGTTGAATGGTTGCTGTTCTTCACCCAGGGTGGCTGCATTTCAGTGGTGAATGAAGCAACCCCTGTGTACAGTATGTTAATTTGTAAATCATTTTGGGATGAAAAGTGCTATAAAGTTAAGATTACTCTAACTGAAATATTTCATTTCACTTCCCAAAATATTATTTGTAAGTTGTCTTTAGAAGGAGACACACACTGCTTTCTGAGTTGGTGGGCCATGTAAATTTTATCAACCTCAAACAAGAGGTGTTAAAGGTATGCATGCATGTATACAAGAAGAGAGACTTTTGGAAAATCACACGTATGATCATTTAAAAAACATTTTTAAAGCCTGTAGGCCATCAGTAGTACAGGAAAACAGAGAATATAGCTACAGTATAAGCACATCTTGATAGTATAACCAACCAGTCAAACTTCACTCTTACAATTAACATACCATCAGAATCTCTTGATATATGTGAAAAAAATCTATAGTTCAAAGTTATATCCCCAGTAATATTAAGCAGACCTTTAGACAAGGACCATTTCTACCATGGGTTACTAAAATTCACATTAAATCTCAATCTGTCTAAGTAGCTAGTATCCACCTTGTCTCTCTAAGTAGCTAGCATGTAATTTTTCAGTTTCCTCTAAGTATCTCTCTCAAATTTCAAGTCCAAAGACTAACTAAATTACCACTGAACTGAAAACTCTCCTGCTATAAAATTCAGCAGCTCTGACCCCATCATTTAGAAAATTGAGGAAAAGACAAGAAAGAATATCAAAGGGAACATAAAAAATGAAGGGTGGAGATGAATTTAGGAAGAAATGGCTGAATGAAGCGGAAGAAGAAAAAATAGTGACGTAAACCCCATTTTACACAAAAAGAACTACAAACAAAACTGATATCTGAACCACAGTTTTGCAGTGTTCTAATGAAAATAGTACATTGCTTTATTTTTACTAGCTCATTGCAGTGCCCTGTGTTTGGAGTAAAGTTATATTCTGTGTCAACTTATATACAATTTTAGTGCTTCCTTCATTGCAGTTGTTGGACAATGGAAATATATTATCCTAGGGCAGAAAGGGTTTCATAAAAGGGTAGGTGGAAGAAAATGGAAATCCAACACTGTTTAAGGAAATCGGTGAATAAATTACAAAAACTGTCCATTTGCCTGCCCCTTTTAATCTTACTGTCGTATTCAAACTATTGGGCATGTAACTGAATATCTCAACTGTACCTGAAGAAATAATGGAGCGTGTCTCTGCAGTAAAACAGAACGGCACTAAACTGATGAGTTTAACCCAGCAGAAAGAGTGGCTGTAAACATGACAAATGCCTGCTATTGATTTCAGGTTTAATTACTCTGTGCAGCACTGACAAAGCCCATCAGATGTTGTTGTGAAGTGTAAATGGAACAAACTACACTTCACTGCCCATAGGAAACTGATGGTGTCTGCAGTTTGCATTGTTTACTTTATCCTCCGTAAACTTCAGCCTTGATCAAATTAACAAGTGCTACTAACCTCCAACAAACTACAATGCACTACGGTTTTACAGCAACAGCCTTGGAACAATAGTTCTGCAGCATTTCATTGATAACAAATGTCTGGCTAATGACAGCATAATGGCAGCTGATGAACCTTACTGCTCAGTATTGCGTATCCTGTAGCATGAGCAAGGGACAGTGAGATTTCTTGAACATGCTTTCCTGCATTTCTACATATTTTGGGGGAGAAGCACAGCAATAGAATATTTATTCAGATAATATTCTAATATGCTTTTTAACTAAAATACACATCTGATTCCATACAAGAAATCCAATAATTAGTAATAATGAAAATAAAAAAAAATCAGAGTATGTCTAGTATATTGTAACTAATTCTCAAGAATATTTTTCAGATAGAAATCATTTCCCTCCTTTTGAGACATCCAAATCACTACTTATCCACTTTCTCATCCTTCTGATTCCTCCTCCATTTCTCTCTTCTTCCTTTTTCTTTGTACTATTCTTACTAAACATCCCAGTACCCATTAAATGTAACCTATCAAGTCTAAAATATGAACATAGAGGGGCAATAATATGGTAATCACCTTTTTTGCTTATTTACACAGATATTCTTTATGCTTCCAATATATTAAGATTGATCGTTTGTTTATAAATGTCTTTTGTTATTATAGCTGTACTAATTTTCATTTTCTGACATAACATTTAAAGTGAGGTTCTACTCTGAGATAAGTGACTCTAAAAACAGCATTGTGGGGTACTTTATTTATTGTCTTAATGCTTTCCTTAACAAATGGGCTTAGTTTAGAGGCAAATAACTTAGGGTTTGGGATGTTTTACTGCCAGTTTTGGTTATTCAAATTGGGATGTGCAAATCAAGATTAGTTCTTTTTGGTTTCTGCAGCAGCAGCAGCAAAGTATACTACCTATAGAGACCTACATTTATGGGATCTGGCTCCAACGCTACAGAGGAAAGAATTACCTAAAAGACCAGCAGCGCCTCTTGGCACTGTGTGAGTACCACCTCACTGATCTGCAAACTGTCAACAGCCTGAAAACAGTGAGGTTATACCAAAGGACTGAATGCCCCAACCATCTTCACCTCCTTCTTCTAATCAAGGGAATCCACAGAAGGACTCTAAAGAGATGGGGAAGGAGGACAGGAAGTGTGGCTCTGAAGATACTTTCTTTTCCTTTGAGAATTGACTCTGCATATCTTCAGTTTGAGATTAGCATACAATACAACCCCACTGCCAAGAAGAGGGCTGAGGAGCACTAGCTAAAGAATGACTACAGAACTGCTGTCCCAAGACAAGCATCAGCAAGAGATGCCAAATCAATAGAATAGTGCCACGCAGAGCTCCAGGTGACAGCTTTACAAATCTCCAGAAATAAGACATTATAAAAGCATGCCATAGAAGCTATGTTAGTTTTACTAGAAAAAGTCATCAAATCTTCAGGTACAGGAACATAAGAGCTAAGATATATATCTAACTGTACAAAAAGATTAAGTCCCTTTGATTGGAAAATAAGCTACCTAATGATTTTCTTTCCAAAACTAAGTTCTCTCATTCTGAGGCACTTAGACCATCTCTTCCTGCAAATACCAGATGAAGTTCAGACTTGCCCTTGAGAAAATGCCCCCCTTCTGCCCTTGTGCCAGATTAGTACTTCCCTGCTGTATGGAAATACTAAATTCATATTAGGAGATTAAATGTAACATCTTAACATCATCTTATTTAACTGTGTTATCTATATACATGGATCCTGATGATTTCATTATATAAATACATGAAGAACATGGGTGGTTGGACAGGTCAATTTGACAAAGCAAAATGTCAGGTAACAAATTTTTTAACCCAGATTCTAACACCTCCACCAGTTCTAAACATTTGAGATGTAGCAAGCAGTAAGGAAAAAGTAGTGAAGAAGAAATAAGGAAGACAGAAGAAAAATGTTCCCCCTTCCCTTAAATTAATAGTATTAATCTAGTTTGGGAGTTCCATTTGGAGCACCTTTGGTGAAGGATGCTTCTGCAAAGAAGTAAAGGTCAAGTCTATAGTGCCTTATAAAGAGTTGATGGATGGCCAGCTTTACAAATTTCCTCTGTTGTAGTTGATACTCAAGGAGGCCACCATGGTATGCACTGACTAAATTATCATTCCTTCTGGAATCAGTTTTTATTGTTGGTCCTTTTCAAACTGAATGGCTAGTCAAAGTTTGGGGCCCTGGGAATGCTCCAGAAATTGATGATAGAGTCTGGGATTTTCTTTATGTGATCTTGTTTGTTAATTAGGAACATACAAAGTCCTGCTTCGGCAAACAGAGGAAGAACCAAAGTTAAAAGGAGTAGTTTCTTAGCTTACATCCCCTCAAGCCTATTTAGCCACCATCAGACACAAAAGCTCTCTCTCTAGCTGCTTCCCTGGGCCACCACCACCAGGGGTTTGGGGCTGCGCCAGCCAGCGAGAGAGAGAGAGAGAGAGAGAGTGTGAGAGTGTGTGTGTGTGTGTAAGGGGCGGAGTGGGACCTCCAGAAAAGGGGGGAGCAGGACTTTGGGTGGAAGAGGCAGGATGGGGGGCTAACCTTCCCGATAGGGGGTGCACACAACTCCCATGAGCTTCTGCTTGGATTTCTTCAGGCTGTCTCTGTCACTCTGATTTTGTTCTTCTGACTTCCCCCCCCACACACACATATCCCCTTGCCAAGAACAAGATGGGGGGGGGGAGGGATAGCTCAGTGGTTTGAGCATTGGCCTGCTAAACCCAGGGTTGTGAGTTCAATCCTTGAGGGGGCCACTTAGGGATCTGGGGCAAAATCAGTACTTGGTCCTGCTAATAAAGGCAGGGGGCTGGACTCGATGACCTTTCAAGGTCCCTTCCAGTTCTAGGAGATAGGATATCTCCATTATTTATTTATTTATTTAATACTCAGCAAAAGCCCCTCCACCTACATAGTCCAAAACTCCTATGGGTTCACATAACTCTTTTGTCTTAGGTGTAAGTTTGTGATTAATTTATCCTTCCAGCTATGTTAAGTGTGTTCACACCCATCAATTTCAACAAGGTATTAACTCAATCCATAACAAGATTTCATCCAGCTCATAACAATATGAAGCTGATTTTTCTGATACAACACCTGATCTATCTAACTATGGAGGATTTGGATGCATTCAGGTCCAAGCATTTAGGATAAAGGAAAATAAATATCAATGACATTTGCCTGAATTTATATGTAAACTGCTCTTCTCAAATATACTCTTTTATATCCTATTCTTATTCCTAATGAGGTCCACAGATCCATGACATTGGGATTTTTATAGCAGTGTCCACTAAGAGGCAAACTATATACAGTTATGTACAGATGCAAATGTTACAACAAAAGGCAGCATCAGAAGATGACAATGTCCAGCTTGTAGAATTTGGAGAAGGGCTGAACAGGTGACCAAGTGGCTGCTTTACAGATTTCTTCATATGAAATATATGATCTTTCTGACCATGAAGTTGCCACAGCTCTGAGAGAGTGAGCTCTTATTTTGGAAACCAGAGTTACACTTCTTGACTTGTATGCCTCTGAGGTACAATACATTAGCCACCTGGAAATGGAAGATTTTGAGCCCTTTATCATCCAGTGTTGAAGGGAACAAAGACACAAACAAAGCTTTGTTTTTCTCTACTCAGCTGTGTGGTGAAAATATACTTTGAGAGCCCTGCAGATGCCCAAAGTATGCTACGGTTTCTCTTTGGGTTGTTATAGACAGGGAAGACAGATGGAAGGACAATTTTCTGTGCTCCATGCAGCCTGAAATTAACCTTTGGTATGAAGCCAGGATTGGTTCTGAGTACCACTTTATCTTTAAGGAAGGCAAAAGAGGCTAATATGATTCTGGGGTGTTAACAGGAATGTGGTATGTAAGACACAGCAAGTAATTGCCCTGCTCTACTCAGCACTGGTGAGGCCCCAGCTGGAGTACTGTATCCAATTCTGGGCATTACAATTTAGGGAAGGTGTGAACAAACTGAAAGGAGTAGAGAGGAGAGCAACAAAAATGACCTGTTTATGCATCTTGTAAAGAACCTGTAATGGCACTAAGAAGCAGGTTAAGATTCCATGGAGGAACTCTATGCAGTTCATGAGCATGTAGAAGAGGTATTGTTCTCAAAAATACTCTGGACACCTGGGTAAGATGAAATCTGTCTCTTGCCTGCTGTGCTAAGAGTGCTAGACAAAGCAGCAGTTTGACCTTTGAGTTTCTGAACCACCAGGCCTGGCCTGCATCCATCATGAAGAAATTTGAGAATCAGTCATACTGAGTC
Organism: Malaclemys terrapin pileata; assembly: GCF_027887155.1. Taxonomy (NCBI): domain Eukaryota; kingdom Metazoa; phylum Chordata; order Testudines; family Emydidae; genus Malaclemys; species Malaclemys terrapin. Next base: position 74,785,019 of record NC_071506.1, on the reverse strand, counting down.
AAACATAGCGATGAGAATCTTGTCCTGGCACCATCAGGTAAACCTCAAACAATCCCATGAATAAGATGAGCTGGTAAATTTCTTTCTGGAAGCTAAAAGTGTGGATATTATCTCTTTTGAATAACCTCTTTGGCTAAGAGGCTTTGGCTAAGAGGCTCAGACAATCTTCATTCTGACGCATGATTGGCTCATGTATTAACAGATCCCTTCTGGATGGAAAGCAGTTGGGAGATCTATTGCAAGGAGACCAAATTATTTTACCAACAAGTAGAACACTTCCGAATATAGTTCCCATTCTGAATGATGTAACTTTTGCCTGCTGAGCCAGTTAGCCATAACATTCATTTTATCTTGGATGTGAAGGAAGTGGATTGATAGCAGATTCTCCTTTGCCCAAATCCTTTGGAGGTGAGCTATTCTTTTGAAGGACTGTAGACTTCATTCCTCCTTGTCTGTTGATGCATGAAGTAGCTGAGGTATTTTCTGTCACTATCAGCCTAACAGGGAAATCCATACTGAATTGCCCTGAACTCCAGCCAGTTTATACTGTTTGCTCTCATTTGGACCAGGTCCCTTGGACAGTCCTTGACCCCATGTGAGCACCCCATTCCTCGAGGCTTGCCTCTGTGGTAATAACTATCTTGACTGATTTGCCTATTGGGAAGCTTGACTTGAATCTGCTTGGACTCATCCACTACCTGAATGATATGACAATCCCCCTGGGGAGAGATACCTTCACTGAAAGATTGGAAAAAGGAAGCTGTGCAAAGGCCTCATGTGAACACAGGTGCACTGAAGAATATCCACGCAGACCATTGATCCTAGAAGAGATAAAAGCATATAAATGGGCACTTCCATTGAGAGGTTAACTACTTTGATAAGATTCCTGGCTTCTCCTGACTTGACGACATAAGCAAACTTTGTAGAGAACTGTGTCCATTTCCACTCCAAGATGGGGAATCTGCCAAGAAGGTGAAAATTGACTTTTTCCCCAAATATGACAAAACCATGGCTCTGCAGCATTCTTATCACCAAGATAATGACCCTGACTCTGAATGAAGCGTGAAGAAGGTCATCTAGGAAGTAGTAGATTTGGATCCTTGACATCTGAAAGCTGCTAGTAACAACACCAGCACTTTCATAAACACTCATGGTGCTGGTGCTGCTAAAACAAAGGGCAAACACTTTTACTGGGAGTGTTATGCTCTCTGTTGAACTGGGATATGGAGACAGGCAAACTTCAAATCTGTTGATGACAGCTAGAGTACGTTTTAAGGTCTCCATTTTGATTACTTCAGGGATCTGATGAGTTACTTGAGATTGAGAACAGCTCTGTAGCTTCCTGATTTCTTTTTAACTAGTGACAATATGGAGTAAAGGTCTTGTTTTGTCTGTAAAGAAGGGACAGTTTCTATGAATTTCATTTGTTAGGGAGCTAAGATGGCTATCTGCATATCCTGTCTCTTCTGCAGAAGATTCTTTGGCAAGGGAGATGGGATAAATCTGTGCCCGGGGTATCTGAAAAAATATAAAGAATATCCCCTCTGAATTGTTTTCAAAATCTACTTGTCTAAAGTCACTACTGGCCATAAAGTTGGAAACTAAAGAAGCTAACCACCAACCTGCGGCTCCATACCAGACTGGGCTGCCTGCAAGTAATTTGGTTTGTTTTTAGGCATCAAAATCAAAATTTTCACCTTTGCCACCATGTGCCCCCCTGGATCTCTTCCATTTTCCTCTGGTGTTGCTGGGTCCTTGCCTCAAGAACTTTCTATACTGACCAGAACAAAAGGACTGCCTAGATTTGGAATAATGTGTGTAAATCTCTCTTCTATTGCCTATTGGTGAGTAAGGTCTTTCTTGATTTTTCCAGTGAATCAACTATCAATTTATCCATGGGTTCACCAAACAGCTACCCTCCTAAATAACTTGAAGTGACTAAAAGCTGTTTATCCTGTGGCTCTGAGTTCCAGTTCCAGAGCTGCATGTGTCAGCTATCACATTGTAGTCTATGGCCCTAGCTGAGTATCGGAGATCATCCAGAGAGGCATCAGATACAGAAGCATAAGCTAAGGACATTTTTTTTTAAATGAGATGGACCTAGACTAAAGACTATTCTATATTTTAGCAATACTGTGTCAGATTGTCAGCCCAGGCCCATATAGCTTTGGCAAAACAAGTAGATGTAGCTTAAGTTCTAAGGATGCCTAATGAATTTTCAACATTTTTCCATATTGCTGATTCAATCCTTTTATCTGTGAGGTCCTTTGGAGATAGATCCCGCTCCATGGGAATGGATACGTGCTTGGTTAGAGAGGACAGAGCTGCATCAACCTTAGGAAGAGAAACCAAATTTCATTTTGATGGGTGGACATTGCAGCACCCATGCTATTCTACCCATGCTATTCAGTCTTTTGGCCTTGCCTGGAAGCTCCCATTCCTCATGGATAATTTTCTCTAAGAGAGGATTTATAGGAATATAAGAATCTAGCTTGGAACCAGAGAGACAATATTACTTGGTCTCCCTCTTAGACTGGCTTTCCTCCTTCTCCTTTGTAAGGAGTTCCTCTGGAAGAAAATAGAATAGTTACTGCCTCTTTTAGCATAAAGCTAAAATAATCAGTAGGAAAAGTATGTCCTGAACCGCCTTTTTTTTTCTTCACCTGAGCAGAAGGCTGACTTTCCTCCTAAGAGGAATATTGTAATTTATGCCACTTTTAGGAAACAGATTTTGCTTTGTGCCTCTCAGAGCACCTCCTAGAGGAATCCTCTCAATCAGGCTTTTCAGAACATTAAAGAGGTGTGTGTGTGGAGGGGGGCGGCGCGGTGTAGGAGGGCTCACTCTTCCTTTAGTCCTTTTCTTTTTTTGTCATCTGGACCTCTTCCTTCTAGCCATTTCAGAGAGTGATGATTGGGATGAAGGGGACAGATCCAGAGCTATTTGTGCTTTTTGCTGGGGCAACGAAAGGGGTCTGAATTTCAGATCTCTTTTTCTTATGCTTCCATTCATCCTTATCCTCCTCAGATGGAGAGAGAGAAATCTGAAATCAAGAATGCCCTGGAGAGTGGGGGACCTTGTGGTCATTCTTGCAAGCAGCTTTCTGACCCTGAGGAAGAGGGGCTTCAGACTGAAGGCTTGTGATGCACTGGGTCCAGAAGGGGACTTTCCCAGGGTTCCACACTTTGTTCAAGGGAGATTCCTGCAGGTGTCCTGGACATAGTTTAGCCCTAGCTTGGAGGCACAAGGCTCCAACCCTTGAGGTTCAAAGGAATTCCTTGGCCCGCATTCTGCACTGGGAGAAAGTGTTGGGCTGATGTTGCTGGCAGGGAGTAGCCCTGATTTGCTGCAAGGCTGAACCGGTGATCACAATGCAGAATGAATGGAGGCATTGGGCCCAACATCTCCTTACCATGTTCTCCTTGCTTCGTCTGCTCTGGATTCCTGTCAGTGGTGCCGCATTGATGAGTGTGGGAAGCTTCCTTATACCTTTGACATTGTTCTTCAAACCTATGCTCACACCCATCCCACCCTTATGGGATGGAGGGAAGTATAATTGTTGTTGGCACTTGGACTAGGCCTGGAGCCCCTACCTGGCTGCTGAGGATTTTTGCTGCTGAGGTGCCACCACCACTTCCAGGACCAGAGAGATTGAAGTGTTCTCCTACTGGTTTTTGAATGTTATGATTCAATGTTATCGTTAAGGATCTACAACCTATCCTGAAGGACGATCCCTCACTCTCACAGACCTTGGGAGACAGGCCAGGCCTCACCGACAGACAGCCCCCCAACCTGAAACAAATATTCACCAGCAACTACACACCACACAACAAAAACACCAACCCAGGAACCAAACGCTGCTACAAACCCTGGTGCAACTCTGTCCACATATCTATTCAAGGGACACCATCATAGGACCTAACCACATCAGCCACACCATCTGGGGCTCATTCACCTGCACATCTACCAATGTGATATATGCCATCATGTGCCAGCAATGCCCCTCTGCCATGTACATTGGCCAAACCGGACAGTCTCTATGCAAAAGAATAAATGGACACAAATCTGACATCAGGAATTATAATATTCAACAATCAGCAGGAGAACACTTCAGTCTTTCCGGTCACTCAATAACAGACCTAAAAGTGGCAATTCTTCAACAACAAAAACTTCAAAAACAGACTCCAACGTGAAGCTGCAGAACTGGAATTAATTTGCAAACTGGATACCATCAGATTAGGCCTGAATAAAGACTGGGAGTGGTTGGGTAATTACAAAACCTAAACTTAATTTCCCCAATACTAATTTCTCCCTACTGTTACTTGCTCTAGCCCACGAAAGCTTATGCCCAAATAAATTTGTTAGTCTCTAAGGTTCCACAAAGACTCCTCATTTTTTTTTTTAATCTGATGGGTTTCTGAGAAGTGGAGCTGCTCCTCCTCTGCCATTGATAGACAGGTCTGATCCCTCTCCAAAGCTAAAGAAAGCAGAGAGTAATCTTGGCTGGAGTGGAGAATGCAAAAACTTGAAGAACTATCTAGATTCTGAGCTCCTTTCCACAGCACAGGAAAGTCTCACAGGCTGGGAATGGAAAATTTCTTATCTGATCATTTCCTTTCTGCTAGCAGCATCTCCCACAATTCTGTTATGTCTGGGGTGCTCCCCTCTACTTTGCAGTTTTCAGAAGCAATTCAGAGCTGCAACACAGCATATGCTGGCCATACTTCCTTCTCTTGCTTGCCACCAGACGAGTCATTCCAAAGCTGTGTGAAACTCATAGAAAGATATTAGTAACAAAAACATCAAATGCCAATTCATTAAGTATGTACAGCACGCAATTGTCTGCATAGTAATAATCCAAATAAAAAGCTGACCCCTTGGCTAATGAGCCATCCACAGTGGGTAGTATTTTGGGAGATGGTGATTGCAGAAAGGAAATTATTGGGGAAGGAATTTTCTATTCCGCAGCCCAGCATTTCATATAATTCTGTTATGTCTGGGAAGTAGCTATCAGTGAAACAAAGAAGGGAGGGATAAGGAGAAAATAAAATAGAATGAGATGGAAAAGGAATCCCCATATAAAAGTTGCTCAAAAGGCATTATTATTACTGGGCTATCACCTGCACCACCTTCCTGCCCCAGAAGGCCTCTACATAAGACAGGAAGTCCACTTTATAGTGTCTTATAAAGGTGTTAGCCAATGCCCATGCAGCTGTTGTTCTGCATACCTCAGCAGTGGAAGCACTCGCTTGTTCAACCAACAAAGTTGCTAAAGATCTTGTAGAGTGTGCCTTGATTCTTTCACGAATTTGGATGCCTGACACCTTGTAGACATCTATTATGCATAGTCCATCCAGCAACGGATAGCTCTGAGTCCTTGATACTTCATAGATTCTAAGGCCAGAATGTACTTTTGTGCATCTAGTCTGACTTCCTATATAACACAGGCCATAGAACTTCCCCAAAATAATTCCTACAGCATATCTTCTTGAAAAAAAGCCAATTTTGATTTAAAAATTGACAGTGATGGAGAATCTATCATGCTTTTTGGTAAACTATTCCAATGATTAATTACTCTCACTGTTAAAAATTTACACCTTATTTTCAGTATGAATTGGTCTAGCTTCATTGGATCATTTTATATCTTTCTCTCCTAGACTGAAGAGTCCATTATTAAATATTTGTTCCCCATGTAGGTACTTATAGACTGTAATCAAGTCACCCCTCAACCTTCTCTTTGTTAAGCTAAATATATTGAATTCCTTGAGTCTTTCATATAGGGCATGTTTTCTAATCCTTTAATCATTCTCATTGCTCCTCTCTAAACTCTCTCCAATTTATCAACATCCTTCATGAATTGTGGGCACCAGAACTGGACACAGTATTCTAGCAATGGTTGTATCAGTACCAAATACAGAGTTAAAATAACTTCTCTACGCCTACTTGAGATTCCCTTGTTTATGCATCCCAGGATCGCATCAGCTCTTTTGGTCATAGCATCACACTGGGAACTCCCATTCAGCTGATCATCCTCCAAATGTTTTTCAGAGTCACTGCTTTCCAGAATAGAGTTCCCCATCCTGTAAGTATAGCCTACTTTCTTTGTTCCAAGATGTATAAATTTAGCTGTATTGAAACACACATTTTTGTGTGTGCCCAGTTTATCAAGTGATCTAGATTGCTCAGCATCAATGACCTGTCCTCTTCATTATTTACCACTTCTCCAATATTTGTGTCATCTGCAAACTTTATCAGTGATGATTTTATGTTTTTTTTTAGGTCACTTCAGATGGTAGGAGACAAACAGTGAGCCTGACCTACTAGTGGATTCTGTATGCTTAGTGTAAATCTTTAGTGTTCTTCTGATGTCCGAGGGGTGACACTACTTCTCAGTCAGATGCTGTTGCCTTGGACAGAACGAGGGAAGGATAATCTTTTGAGTGGCATGGAGAGAAAAGTTCACTCTGGGAAGAGACAATTGCAGAATTCTCGGCACCACCTTGTCATCACAGAACACGCAGTAAAGCTCCTGGATGGATAAGGTTGCCAGCTCTAACACTCACCTAGCAGATGAAATGGCAACCAGAAAACAGGTTCTGATGCCTGGAGAGATAGAACACTAGTGGCAGGTCCCATTTTGGGAAAAAACTGGTCTGGCTGCCAGTCTGGCCAATCCAACTGCTCTGAGGAATGTGGACACATGGGGTTCTCTGCCAGAGAGCCCAAGGATCCTGCAAATAGTATGCTAATACCTGGCATACTATAGTGCTAGGCTAAAGTCCTTTATCCATGTTATCTTGGAGGAAGTCCAAAATAACTGGGCTCCATGGATCTCTGGGGTCTACACTGTACTCCTGGCACCAGATGTTGAACTTGGCCTAGATGGAGTAGTGGGCTTTCAGCATCAAGACTATCCTGGAAGAGATAAAAGTCTTGATGATCTTGGAAGAGAGGTTGAGTGTTGCTAGTGCTTCCTTCTCAATAGTCAGGTTGTTAGTTGTAGATGGTCTGGAAGATGGTGGAGAAAAGAACCCTGGAACAGGATGTCTGGTTTCACCAATAGCTGTAATCGTGGTTCCAGTTTCAGCTTTATCAAGCTGGAAAACCAGGGTCTCCATGGCCGTTACAGGGTTAGCATGGTGACCTTTACTTGTTCCTGCTTTATCTTCTGAATCTATTTTCCTAGAAGCAGGAAGGGTTGGAATGCATATAACAGGTCTTGGGGCCATCTGTATTAATGGGCATCCATTCCCATTGACTTGAGATCTGTTTCCCTGGTGAAATATTTTGGACTTTTTGTGACTTGCAAACAAGTCAATTGATGGAAGATTGAACCTCTGCAAGATCAAGTAGAAAACACCTTGCTTCAGGCACCATTCTGAGTTACTAATTTTGTGTCTGTGGAGCCAAGCTGCATTCTGGTTCAGCTCTCCTTTTATATGAATTACTTTTTAGGAATGCAAGAGACTAATCTGCCCATCTCATTATCTCAATCACTTCTGCATGTAGCACTGAGCTCCTTGTCTCTCCTAGGTTGTTTATGTATGCAACTGTGGTAGTGTTGTCCGTCTAAACCAGGATATGATTTCCCTTTAGTTGGCTTTGGAACCTCCACAGGGCTAGTCTGTCAGCTGTCAACTCTAAGACACTGATACTCTGGATCCTCTCCCTAGTGCTCCAGATATACTCCCCAATCCTTCAGGCTTCCGTCGGTTGTAAGAATCAGTAGGTCTGGAAAGCACATGGGGAGGCCTTTGCAGATATTCCTTGGACTGTCCACTATCTTAGGAAATTGAACACCTGATTCGGAACTAGCACTTGATCAATATTGAGCTCTGGGGAGTAACCCCATGATTTCAGGAGGAGGGCCTGTAGATACCCAATGAGATGGAGTGATCCCTGTGCATGACACCAGGAGGCCCAGTAGCTGATGACACTGGGCTATGGTTGTGTACTGCCACCAGGGTCAGAGCTCTGATCCAGATATCATCCAGGAAGGGATAAAGATAAATAGTCTGGCTGTGATCACCATCTTCATAAAGACCCTAGAGGCCACTGAGAGACCAAATGAGAGCATTTGGTACTGGAAGTGATCTGTGCCATGAGTAAACCCCAGAAGCTTGTGGCAGCATGGGCATATGGGACTATGGAGATATGCATCTTGCAGATCCACTGAGGTTAGGGGATACCCTTTGGATAGGGATGATACTGTGAAAGCTAGGATCTCCAAGTAGAGTTTTGTCTCCCTTCATTTGTTGAGCTTCTTGAGGTCGAGGATAACTCTGACTCTCCCAATACATTTCTGAATGATAAAGAAGATGGAATAGAACCCTGCGAACATTTTTTCTAAGGGAACTCCTTCTGTCACTCCTATGTCCAAGGGATGGGAGATCTTGTTCCAGACCAGTTGGCACTGGGCAGAGTTGTCGATATGGGAAACTGGATGAAGAAGGGATGAAATGGAGCCAATAGCTTGAGGGAGTGTCGCTGACTCACTCTCTCTTTTACTTACTTGTCTGTGGTCAATACAGACCATTTCTCTGAAAAGTGGGAAATTCTCTCTTCTAGAGTCAAGTCTGGGTGGAGACACATTCATTCATTGTCATGCTAGGCTCCTGCAGGCTGTAGGACCACCTCTAGGCTTTCTGGTCAAACCTTGGTTCCAATACTTACCCTTGATGGGTCTGGTATCCTTCCTCCGGTACTTCTGTGAGGAGGATGGGTGAAAGTAATGTCTCTACCTGAAAGAGTGCTTGCACTCTCTTCTTAGAGCACTCAGCAGAAACGGTAGGAACAGATTTGATTTTGCACCATTTTCTGCCACTATCTTATGTAGCTTTCCTCCAAAGAAGAGAGATCCTGTGAACTCAGATGAGCACAGGACTCCCTTGAGTAAGCATCTACTTTCCAAGGTCATAGCAATACGTCTCTCCTGGCCACTGAACTGGATGTCACAGCTCTGGCTGAGAATCTCATTGCATCCATGGAGGCATCAACCAAGAATATGTCGCCAGGGAAATTGGAGATAGAATCTGGATGGCCTCTGTCCTTCAGGGCCCTAGAAACTTTCAGCCAGACAGAGTTGCTCTAGCAAAACATGGGGCTATGAGGAACACTCTAAGGGTGGCCAAGGAGGCTTCAAAATACCTTTAGAGTGTGGCTTCCACTTTCCTGTCTGTTAAGTCTTTAGGAAAGAATTCTCCTTCTGTAGGAATAACCATGTCCTTAGCCAGAGATGCTATTGCAGCATCAATCTTTGGGACTTCAGTAAGAGCATTCTTTGGCTATTGCAGCTTCTGGAACCTAAGTTCGTGCTTGTTAATACATTTACCTGTGTCATGTTTTTCCCATTCCTCCCTGATTACAATCTCAAAGGAGGAGTGTTGGGGAATTCCAGCCTTGGAGGAGGATTTTGATGGAAGATTTTTACTTTCCTGCTTATCGCCAGAAACCTACTCCGGCTGGATCTGGATTGTGGCCACAACCTTTTTGCACATGGCCACATATTTTCCAGGGGGAGAATTTTTTGTTGTTCAATTTTTTCCAAGTCCTGCTCAGATTTGGAGTCTGAAAGCTCTCCTCCTTCATCAAAAGAGGAGGTGCTTGAGTCAGAGGATAAATACCTTCTGGATTTTTTCTTCCCCTTTTCCTCTTGGGCCTTTTTTGACTTTTTGCTGTGCTTTGCAGGCATTACTGTCCAGAGCATGGTCTTCTCCAGTTTGCCTTGCACAGAGCACAGAGCCTTCTAAAAATGTATTCTGCTGAGTCCTCTTCAAGTTCCTACTTCCCCTGAGTGGGGGATGGGGTCTCATCATCAGAGTTCCCTGACTCAAACTGGGAGGGAGGAGGGCTGAACATGAGCCCTACTTCTCTTCCCAAGGCACTCTTCCCCATTTCAAGACTTGGTGGGGGAGTTGCGCGGGTACTGGTAGCCTACCACTGTGATTATGTCACCCAAGGACTTAACCCTGTGTTGTCAGGATGGAGTCCTCTTCCTCCTTAGAGCCTTTTTCTGTTCTGCTCTGTCTCCTGGTCAGGTTTTTCAGTGGTGGAGTCATGGGCCACTTGCAGGGGTAGAGGACCCAATATGTCTGTGTGACTCAGAGCCCCAGGTCCTAACAGTGGTAGGGTCACCTGCCTGGGAGCAGACTGGGCATAATTCACCTTTGGCTGAGCCTGGGAAAGCTCCCTCACACATTGAGCATGTTTTGGACTTGCTCTGTGTTGTGAGGGCTCTGCCATGCCTAAAAGGGGACAGAGGAGCTCAGCAGGGAAGCAATGCAGGGGAGGCACTGCACAAACCCAAAACCAGGAAAGAGGGTTGGTGCAAAGAAAGAAAGTTTACTGCTGTCTGAAAGTGATTAAAAATAATAAAGACAAAAGAGAAGGAGCAAATGAACTCCGGTGCAGCAGAGCCAGAAAATCAGGTGGCAAGCAGGACAAGAAGGCGCGGTCAGCATACACTGTGCCACAGCTTTGATCTGTCTTTGGAAACTGCAGAGTGGAAAGGAGCAGCCCAGATATAAAAGAATTATGAGAGACACTGGTCTGCAGAATAAGCATGGTAAAGCTCCTTTTCTGTGTTTCCTGAGAGGATCTTCTCACAGATGGAGCATTCTGGCTTTAACTTGATCCATTTGGCTTGTCCCACAATGACAGTGAAAGGGAGAACAAACAGAGGAAAGCAATTTAGGAGTGTGGTCCTATTTGAACAACAAAGTCCCTGAAACTTGAGGGAGAAGAAAGAGTGGATTTTACCCACTATTTTACCAGAACAAGCTACAAAATCTGGGATTACACGAGATAAAGCAGAAATGCTGAACTGCTGCTCTGAAATGCTAGAGGCAGAGAATCTGATGAGAGAATAAAAGCGGCATAAACCAGACACAATAGCCTCCTGGACATATCTGAACTGCTTCTGATAGTTTCAAGAGGCACAACCTAAATAGCTTAGATTGGGGAAGAGGTCAGGGTACAGAAAGTCTCTTACCAGAAAGAGATTTTTCTCTTTTCATTTCATTTAAGTCTGTAAAGTTTCTAGCACACACTTGGCACTATATAAGTACTAAGAAACCAATCAGCAAAGCACTTTAAACACAAACTTAATTTTAATCATGCAAGGAGACCCACTGAAGTAAATGGGACATGTCATGTACTTGAAGTTAAGCATCTGCTTAAGAAATTTGCTATGTTCTGGCCTAAATAAATCATATAAATTTGATAGCAGCCTTCAACTACCTGAAGGGGGGTTCCAAAGAGGATGGAGCTAGGCTGTTCTCAGTGGTGGCAGAAGACAAAACAAGGAGCAATGGTCTCAAGTTGCAGTGGGGGAAGTCTAGGTTGGATATTAGGAAAAACTATTTCACTAGGACGGTGGTGGGATCTCCATCCTTAGAGGTTTTTAAAGCCCGGCTTGACAAAGGGGTGATTTAGTTGGGGTTGGTCCTGCTTTGAGTAGGGGGGTGGACTAGATGACCTCCTGAGGTCTCTTTCAACCCTAATCTTCTATGACTCTATAAGTGAATGGTGAGGGAATTTGCAGATATGAAAGGAGATATTTTAATTTCAGTTGAAATATCATTGTAGATTTCTGTGCTTATGGAGTTCAGAACATGAGAGAAGCTTCAGAGGGCTGTCAGATAAGACAATTGTTTTAATGTTTCACACCCTTAGTCCTCTATCCTACAAGCACTTACACATATGCTTAATTTTATGGACAAAAGTAATCCCATTGAGTTTGCAGGATTGGGGCTTTAAGGTGAAGCAAAGGAAATTTAATGAGCAATAGGATACTATTACTGCAGAACCAATGCTGGATTTGTGGCTTTAAAATAAATTACAAATGCAATTTTCATAAATTAAATTACTTCCTGAAGAAAAATATATACAATAGTTTATAATCAAGAGATTTTTTTCCATAATGAAATTATTCACTAAAGGATTTGTCTCAGCTGGAAGCATACCTTTACAGCATTGTAGTTTCATGATCAAGAGCATATGGAAAACCCAGATTGAGAAGTAAGGATAAATAATTTATTCTCTGAGTAGGTGAAGTCTGAAAGACTTATGGAGCTATGATCTTATACAGTATGTGAAAAGCCAGTGACTAAAACAATAGGTTATACATGGAACTGCATTAGGCACTCTATCACTGTCCAAATACAATTTTCTCCTTTTTTGTAAATGAGTCAGTCACAAACCTCTGATAGCGCCATTTCAAATGCAAATAATTCTGTTCCAACTGCCTCTTTACATTAGCTAAATGAAGTCATCAGTAAACAAAATTGGAGGAAATCTTATCACAACTGCTGCAAACAACTTTAAAAGTTTTATAATCCAAAAGAATAAAACTGTTATAAGAGTTAAGATTCACTGGAGATATTCAACACTGATAGGACTTCTTTTCAAAAACACTTCCCAGCCCCCAAAACCAATACTGGTCACAGCAAATTATAATCAAAGATAGATTTCTTGGAGGGTGATAATACCATTAGATTTAAGGAATTAAAAATACATGAAACTTTTGAGTTAATGAACAGGGTCCTTAACTGCTCATTTAATTCAAACAGCTGTTTGTTAATGCCCTAAGCAGTGTCATAAACTGTGAAAATACTGTTGAGTGCAAGACACTAGTTAATGCTATAAAGCAACACATGCTCTAATATTAAAAGGATTTAATGGGATTAATAGAGAATAAAACATTAACTCCCTATTATGATGTTTTAGGACCCAAGGGCAAATCCTGGCTAAAAAGGACTCTGGCTCTGAAAGCACAAAAAGTAAACTATAGCACTGTACAGCAAATCATGGCAATTTTATGTCCCTGAAAAAAAGTGGAACCCTGATAAGATCACATCTGTTCCAATCACAGACTGGATAAAATCACTGTTTACTAAAGTCCTAAATAACTAAATATGTGGAACCCCAACAAGATCCCATCTGTTAAGAAGACAATTTGGATAAGATCCCATTACAAAAATTTCTATATAATAATATATCCACCATAAAATAGTGAAGAATTTGGTTTTCTTTAGTTTCATCAGTTATTCCATAAGGGGATACCATACTGCAAAAATACTATTGCATAATAAACTAGTTTGACAGTTATCAATAATGATTGCATTTCTTGGTTTGTCATCTGAAATATGCTCCCATAAATTATCTGTAAGGTATGAAACTTTGTGACCTCTCTTGCATTTTCTTAACTTTAGTTAGTTCATATATAGCTGTTCAATAATTTTTGCTCTCATTACCTATACAGTGACAGATTGTGTTCACAGTATGTATATTAGATGTGTGCATAACAGAAAAACTATTTGCATTAATGACCGCTAGTTCTTCTGTGTTTATTTTTAAAATAATATATTCAAATTTAAGATTCAAATAACTCGTCTCCAGTTCATTGGCATTAATAACAAAAAAGTCAAGTTGTAGAGAAAGGAATTAAAGGTGTTGTTTTTTGCAGAGGTATCTTGTGAGAAATATAATTAGAATTCTGTGATTAAATATTGTATTTACCATACCATTTATTAACATTAATAAGTAATAAATTGCATAATGAGAACTTTCATCCAAAGGGCTCAAACCATTTAAAGACTCTTAAACCTTACAAGACATTTTTTAGGCCCAAGTTGTGCAAACCCATGAACACACTCTTCAAGTTACGCATGTGCATAATAAGCATTTGCAGGATCAAGTCTTAAGATAGGTATTCATTCAATTTATAAATGGATAAACTAAGGCAGAGAGAGATTTTCAAAGATGCTGAATACCCGCATTCCTGCTAAAAGTCAGTAAGAGCTGTAGGTGCCCAGTGCTTTGTAAGTCAAGCTAACACATTCTCAAGATAGTTTTAATCCATATCAAAGATTTTCTTTTCTTAATATGTCAAAAATTATTACAGTGAAACAAGATACAAGAAACGACTTATGGCACAAGAATTAAATTATTGTTTAGTAAAGTTGGCCTTTAACGAAAGATCAAGTTTCCATTTCCAGACATTGGCCTTTTCCTTGCATAAAAAATTATGGTGAAAATTTTAAAAATGTGAGAAATATTTTTCACCTTTACCAAACTCTAAAAAGGTCTACGAATATTAGTCAAACTATCTAAGAAAATTTACCTTGTGATACCATAGAAAACCTCAGCCTCAATGGTTAATGTTTCTGAAAGTGTTAAGCATATGAAACTAACAGGATATAATGTAAATTATTTTTTAAAATATGTGTACTGAGCACCATCTGTAATAAAAGCCCTTATTTCCCTGAGCCTCTTTGGTTAGCAAAATTTATCTTGATTTTTTTTTTTACCTGATCATAGATGTCTATGCATTCTTGTTGGTCTCCCCTCTTTTCTCTTTATAATTACAGGATTTGAGCAGTCGCTCCTGAAGTCACGTTGCATACTTCTTGTTCCTTGTATTCTTCTTATAGTTTGAAGAGCTGTTTTTCTACCTCCTTAATTATGATGTCTTTTAGGTTTCCAAAGCCATCTTATACACCAGAGTATACTTCCTTCTTTCTGAACTGGCTAATTATATTTAGAATCCTCAAAATTTATCTTCTTGAAATCTTAATATTCTTGTTCTGCTGCATTCTGTGAGTTAGTTTCTTGCTATGCTGAATTCAAATACAGTGGTCATCATTTAAATGTTAGCATTTCCCAGCAGTTAGGATGTAGTGTTTTCTGAGATTTTGCAGTACACAGATAAAGACATTTGTGACAACTGTACAGTAACTGTGTGGTATCTGTTGGAAAATGTTGCTTTTCCTTTCTTGTTGAAAGTGACCACTGTATCACAGGGTCACTGATTCCAAGTTTCCCTGCTATTCTTATTGTCTCAATTAATTCCTCCTATTACTAAAAAGTAGATTCAGTATTTGTTCTCCTGTAGCTGGAATCTCCATTTTTTGTATTACAAAACTGTCTTTTACATTCCTTTCGTGATGTATATTTAGCAGTGTTTGTTACTCAAAAGATATTCAAGTATTTAAAATCCTTCATTAGTTCAGAATTGCATTGAAGGGGAAGAAGTTGAGACTAGGAGAAAACAGTAAGTTTCACAGACAGGTAACTGCTCTTTTCTTCCAAACTGTAAAGTGTTTCAGTTTTTCATTTTGAAACAGGGAGGGGGGAGGAGGGAGTGCCCTTTTTCTTCCCACTTCCATCAATTTCCCTTAATCACCAGCACTACATTGTCTCATATTTTCACTTTGAAATATGATTAACTGCGGGGAGGGGAGGAGGAGAGGTGCACACATTCGGATATTTGCAGCCTTTATTCTGGGCACCAGCTGCCAATGCTTGAGAAACAGATTCAGAGGTGGAAAATACTGGAAATGCTAATACAAAAATGGTTAACAATGAGACAGGATCTGCTCCATAAGCAACCACTATAATCCAATGGAATTACATTAGAAAGACTGATAAAGAATAATTTTTGAACTTTTTGCACTGAAAATGGATCAGTTCTGAAATAATTTTTCATTTTGAATCTTTAGTGATTTTCTCTAGCTGCTAATGGATCACTGCACTCTTCATTTGTCAAAATTGCTCATTAAATATACCTTTAATCTTCAGAACTGACTCAACACATTCTTGAACTCTAAAACCACTTTACCCTGATGGAACATGCTTTAGAAAGTATCAGCCATTAATGCTTGTGTTTCACGAAACCTTTCAGCAATTGTTATAGCCACTAAAAATGAAGTCTTGAAGGTTAGGTGGTACAAAAAAATTCCCCCGGTGGCTTACAAGTGGTTCCTATACGTTTCTAAGCAATAGATTCAAATTTAAAAAAGGTGACACTCCCACATCAGTGGAATGATATTCCACAGTCCCTTTTAAAATCTTTTATACAGTCCTATGTGAAAATACCAAAGATAGTAATAACTGGTATGCAGATCTTGTTGCCAAACACACTTTTAAAGAATTCAGCTAAAGTCAAGAGTGCTTAAGTGATACAAACGGTGCAAGATGAAAAGAACTGAGCTAATCACTGAAGCAAGACCTCATTCAATATCCATAAAGCAAATCTCTTCCATTTCAGAGCATAAGTTTTCCTCTTGGAAGACTTATGACTGGCAAGAAACAATCACTGAACTTCTTGCTAGCACTATATTTTGGAGGTGGATGAGCTGGTAGCAAAACTGGCAGGACTAGAAGTTCTGAGAAGCCAAAGTGGTGAGCACAAGTTGGAGCTATTAGCAGCACATGAACTTTGTCCTCGTTAAATTTTATGAGGACCTTTTGCTAGATGGGAAGAAAGGCTTACAGGAACTCTTGACTCAAATCCATCACTATGACTATTGTCAGGGAACCGGTTCCCTGGAAAAGAATGGAAGAGATTTTAAAATTTTAACTTGTGACAAAAAGATGTGAGACATCTCCTATTTCCAGATGACTAAAGTAACAACAGATACACGAAAATCCAGTCTTGATGAGCACTGTTTGTTTCTCAACCTGACTGGTAAGTGATTGCAAGAGGAAATATGTGATGAAATGTAACCCATTCCCAGAACCAAACAGCTTCTTGTCAGAGTGCTCAAGAGTGAGCTGCTCTACACCTGTTATATAACAAATGGCTGTGGTGCCATCTTTCAAAAGCTGCAGTGGAAGAAAAACTCTGAATGCCAGATAAATTATTCTCTGCTTCAGTATTCGCTAAAGTTGCCCAAACATTTCCATAATAATGCCATTTTCAATCACTCAAATTTAAATATGCATAAGAGATTTACCTAGGGCTACACACAGCATCAGGATCAGAAAAGGGAACAAAAACTAAGGGCATTTCTACACTGCAATAAGAGATGCCCCTAGTTTCGTCAATAAAAGATTTGTGGCTGGTCCAAGTCAGCTGACTCAGACTTACGGGGCTGCAGGACTATAAAACTGCAATGTAGATGTTAGGGCTCTGACTGGAGCCCCGGCTCTCATACCCTGGGAGAGGGGATGGTCTCAGAGCCTGAGATCCAGCACAAGCCCGAACGTCTACATTGAAATTTTATAGCCCCACAGCCCAAGCCCTGCGAGCCTGAGTCAGCTGATTTGGGTCAGCTATGGCTGTGTCACAGGTCTTTTATCACAGTGTACCCTAAGAGTCATGATCCTCTACATTGCTTAAGCCTTGTGGAAGGGAGGTCCATGCCAGTCCTGAGCAGGTCAGCACGGAATTGGGGACATGTGAGTGGAATCAGGTTAGGTCAAGGAAGATGCCACAGGAGCCACAAGTATGCAGATCCAGTGGCTCCCATTCCATTTAGGGGATAGGAAACAGCAACAACTACTCTTTCAGCTTAAAGGTTGAATGACTGTAGCTCTGGGACCTGCATGAGTATTGGGATGAATTTTATTATAATTTTTATTATTCTTTACAGAGCACAAAAGGGTGCTAGGTACTTCATTCCCTATGACACCTGCCTGGTGCTGCATACAAAACCTGATTATTCATGCTTTGAACAGGCATGATACATTTTACCCTTGATGCTGGCCAGCCAAACAGAAACGATCTAGTTACTATGTAGAATGACATGTATTTAATTCTGGATAAATCTAGATAAAAATTTCCCTTTTCTGGTCTTATTTCTATTGTTTTATCTAAGGATCCTAGTCATTATCATTAATAACTAGAAAAATGGAAGATAAAATCACTATATGGTTCCCTTCAGTGAAGGCTTGCAAAGAGAGATATATGCTGAGACAATACATTTCTAAAAAAACTATGTATATAAATATTAATCATTACCCTCGACTAACATATCCATGAGCCATACAGAACTTCACAGTTGTCAGGTTATGCTGTGCACTTTAAGCGTGTGGTGGACTTTGCATAGCTGTTAGCAGGAAGAGAACACAGGACAATTTTCTCCTCCAAAAAACAGCCCCACAAACAAGCCAACCAACTAACCACCCCACCCCACAAGGTTTCTTAGCCTGTTATCTGTAGCAGTATTAGGACTTATAATCTTTTTAGGGTAAACACTAAAGACTGACAAGTCAAAATTTTGAATGGTTCTGGCATTCTATGCAGTACAAAGCAATGGTACACACATAAACTAGGAAATACATTACAGGATCTACCAAGCTACTCACTTACGAAACTATTTTTCATGCTGGTGCAGTTCCGATAGATGCAGAAATTGTGAACTTCAGTTTGATCTACAAAACTAGTAGAATCAGCAATTTATGTTGCTCTAATCCAGCATCATATCTCAGTAGCAATGGATATGTATTTTCAGAGAAAACTAATCATATGTTTCAGAATTTTAAACTGATAAACTTCAGAAAATGTTAAAATTAATATCCACTTATTTGTTATAGGATATCACTATATGTCTTTATATAATGCTAAGTATTAAAGTGTTAATTGTCAGTAAATATTACTAAAGAATGTAGATGCAAGGAAAGGTGAAGAGAGAGATGGATAATAATATTCATTAATTGTGTCTCTAAACAATGAGGCATAGCCTCCCAGTTTTATCACTGCTGTCAAGGTAGAAGACTGGTATTAAAACTTTCCTTTTCATATATATTTTCTTTCTACATTCATTCAGACAAAAGTTGCAAAAAGAACTGGTTACTATAAAAAAGGGTATGTCCAACATCTGACCACCCCTTGATAAACCATTACAAGAACCACATCAACAACCTGACATATGGTAGGTAGTACAAACTTCTATGCTTACTATAAATATTTCTTGAGTTTAAGTTTTAAAATAAAAGATTTCAGCTCATTTGATTCTGATTTACACATTCTCATAAATCCACTGGCAAATCAAAAGGATATTCTGTGAGACAGTTTTAGATGAAAATGATCTGAAGAGACATTGACGGGAAAGCAAGTAGGTTTGTTCATAGAGGTCCTGCAATAACTGTGGATAGCAAGGAGCTAGTGACTGGGGCATTTGAGGTACCTACTATTTATGTCCCGTGATATGGCAAGACATTTTTTACTGGAAACAATAGTTTATAACTTTAAGTGTATGTGGTCCTGGCCTCAGCTTTGTGCAGGAGCATGGACCCAAGAGTAGAAACCTCTTACTAATTTGAAGAAAAACTAATTTTCACATATTTAGATGAAGAGATACTTAATTTGTTAGACATGAAATGCTATTATAATATTGGCAGCAGCAGAACATACACAAAAGGGACAAATCTCCAGATGGGAGAAGATCTCAACAATTGAACTTGAATATGCTTGAAAACTTCAATAGGACTGCTTAAATGCATAAAGTTAAGCACCATGCATAAGTGTTTATAGCATCAAGGCTAATGATGTGTCTATCAATCTATGAATGTATCATTAGGGTTATTTTTTGTGGTACTGTAGTGCCTTTTGATGCAATCTAGACATAAGGAGTAGACAGGATCCAAGCCTGTGCAAGTAATGCATAATAGGTAACTTGCAGAATATCACAATTTCATTTTAAAAGTAATGGAGTATATACTTAGCACCTTGCAGGATCAAGCCCTATGTGTAAATATTTAGAGTTAGGGTTACATAACAATTGTACAAAAATTGATCTAACATGCCTAATCATGTATTACTTTGAAGGCTAATGGGGTTGCACAGGCATCACTGAGGGCATGTTGTGAAGACAATGGTGGTGTCCCGGTATAGCTGAGATGGTAATTTGTTCTGAAGAGCCTCTATTCCTGACAAAGATACGTGAGATGGAAAGAACCTTTCCTGACTGGTGAGTCTAAAAATTAGAAAAAATGTTTTTCCTTGCAAACTGAACAAACAGGATATGGAAATAAGTGAGACACAATCAATCAATCCGGAACCCCACATTGACAATTTTATGTCACTTTTCAGGGTAGACTCACACCTATAAGAAAAAATGAGCACACCTTACTTCTGATAAGGAGTCAAAACAGAGCATGAAGCACCTGTGTGACATATGCCTGTTAATCAACCTTGCCTAGAAAGCAGGCTGCATCTTGTTTAACCACCTCTAGCTTGCAAGTGACCTTCATAGCCATTCACAGAAAAAGCACAACGCAGTAGCCTAGTTTATTGGTGCAGGTAGCCCACTCTAGCAGGGGGTGGGGCAGAAGCAGCCAGGGAGGCTGTGGAAACCTGCAGCTAATTAGGGCAAGGCTTGTTAGGAGCCAGACAGGAGGCAGCTGCTGGGGCAGCCCAGATATAAGGAGCTGCCTAGCAGAGCAGAGGGAAGTCTCTCCCTGACAAGCAGAGGAGGAGGACTGGCTCCCAGGAATAGCACCTGAGATAGAGCAGTGCTGGGCAGATTCAGGGGTGTGAAGGGTGAGATCTGGCCTGTTACCTGCTACACTGCTGCCAGAAAGGGCCAAGAAGGTGCAAGGGCCAAGGGGAAGTGGCCCAGGGACAATAGGCAAACAAGGGGAGAGAAGGAGGGCAGAGAGGCGGCTGCTGCTAGAGGGTCCCTTGGTCGGGACCCAGAGTAGTAGGCAGGCCTGGGTCCCCCCACCCTTCCCCCTTGCACTGCACCTGACCGTGGAGAGTATAGCCAATACAGACTATAACTTGCCCCAGAAGTGAGGGGCTAGACTTGAGTTGTGGTTGGCCCCTGCGGAGGGTGCAAGCCAAAGGACTGCCGTGTCTTTAGAAGGACACTGCTGAGCGGGGGAGCAACATGGGTCCGAAACAGCAGAGTAGAGCAGATAATGGGCAAAACACCATGTGCAGAGGGTGCTCCGGAGCTGGACTGAGCTAATTCCTGGAGCAACCAGCAGGAGGCACCACGGTGGTGAGTCCATTCATTACACCTAGGCTGAAAGTGAAACAACTCATGGATGACCAAGCCTAAACCAAAATCTGAAAGGAAAAGGGCACAGTCTCCTGACTAACCAAAACCAATGATGAAAGTATGCATTTCTTACCACGATTATTACATGGATATCCAGCTGCAGTGATGAGACTAACAACAAACTGAGTTTACATGCGACTTTATTATTTGCTTGTGGTAGCACCCATGCATGTGAGGGGATTTCCAGAAATACAAGGATGACCTCAATCCACAGTTAGATTGTAGCTCCACCCATTTCCTCTGAATTATTTCCTTTTCTCACTGACATCATGTAAGTTTGGGTAAGATTGAGCTGTCTATTTTTCATCCAGATTCCAAGTTTCCCTTATACACAGGCACAGCTGAGAAACAGCATTTTCCATGCTTGCTGAGAACAACCTAGGTATTATTGGCACACAGAGAGCATTGCAGCATCTCACAATCCCTCAAAATATTCTAACATCTATATTGAAAATACGTTCAAAATACGAACAAAACAAGTGACAAGATTCTGCCTTGTGGATCATCAGACATGAGAGATGCATGTTTCTGTTACAGTGACAAGCAGTGAAATAAATGTACACTGATTTTGTAAACAAATCCTCTGGACTTAATACATTCTTTATTTGAACAATAATGACATTGCTTAATTTTCATCATTAGCCTTCAGAGGTAACAGCCCACTTAGATTAATAGAACAGTTCACACCTCTGTTGACCCATACCCAGGAGGACAGCACTGTGTCAGTCCACATTCAGAAAACTTTCTTCATGATCCAAAGGGCTAGAGACTTTGTTGTTGTTTTTTTTAAATGAAAGCTAAATTCTACAGAAACTGATGGAACCACCAGCACATTCTGGTTCAATATATCTAAGTTTGGAAGGATTCGATTTGTATTGGTAAATGTTGGCAAACATTGATTTCATTGTACACACAAACCAATGAAAAAATATGTCCATCAATGATAATCAAAATTTATGGATAGGCAAAATAAAAAAAATGCTGCTTGAGAATTCATTAACATTTGATTTAAGGATATTTACTTTGTATATTTTTATGTGATGTTGACAATGTGTGTTTTAACCGTTATAAAGCTTTAACTTTTTGAATCTCATCATCTGTCTTTAAATAATTATCTGACTCCCTGCTATGACAATTAAATCATTAAAAATAAAAAATGCTTAACACCCATAATTATGCACAACTGTGAAAATTTAAAATGATAAAAATTGAAAAAAAATGCTTAAACATCGATATTATTCATTAAAATTATAAAAAACAAAAAGTTGAATTTTGTAGGCCTACGTAAAGCACACACAGTCAGTTCAGTATATCAGCTCATTCTAACCCCTTACAATATTTCATGAATTACTAGAACAAAACATCAATGCTTAAGGCCCACTGGAAACCAGGGTTATGAGCTTCTTTTGTATAGTATTAAAAGTTGTTTTGTGGCTTTTGTTCTTTAAAGATAGAAGCTGCCGAAATAAAATTGGAATTCAAATGGAGTGAAAAGCAAGCTGGTAATCAGAATGAGTTGCTTTTAAGGATGGATATCTCAGAACCTGATGAGCTAAAAGAAAACAGTGTAAATCGCTGTAAATCTACACTGAGAATCCAGCTTTCCAACACTATAAAATATTTTTTCTTTGCCCCTGTGGTGTATGGGACACTGGACATTAAAGCTGTCACCGGTAGCTGGATCCAGAGGTGCAATTTTGTGACTGGTCCAGTACTCCATATAGCAAGTCTCTGAACTTGCTTTAGATTTTTAAACATTATGGAAAGGCAGGATCTATAAACTATGTATTTACAGTTAGGTACAGCATATGGTAGAAGAATACATCTTTTTCAGAATATTTCTAAGCTGAGTGCAAGACCAGGGCTTCAAGGCCAACTCCCCTCCAAAGATCTTGAAAGTTAAATAGCTTGTTTCTCCCCAATGAAAGACTTAACTAAAATAAGCAGTGTGAACAAATCTCCAACTGTGAACTAATTAAAGACAATTCCCTTTCATGGTTTTCCTACTAAATGTCATTTGTGATTTTATTTTGCTTTCTCAAGGTTTGTCTTACTTTACATATTTGCCCTGTGTAAGATTTATGCTAAATGCCAATTGCTGAAAATATTGGACAATTAAAACAAGAATTAAAAGTTAATACTGGTATTTATCTGAAAAATTGTAATTGCAATTTTTAAGCTTTGAAAATATACTTTCAGTTCACTATTCGTTATAGTAGTATTCTGTTTGTAAAATAAAAATGATATAAGAAGCTTTCTTACTAAGCACAGTGAAAAATATAATCATAAGCAATGTCAGGAACACTTTTTTCATTTTATTTATTTTGATTTATACAAAATGTAATTAAAGAATGCCCACCCAATGTTCTGTGGACCCTTGATACTTTTTAAAAATACATTAAAATAAACAGACCTGTTGGTTTTCCCACATAAACTCAGATATAAACCAACAATATAAATACAACTGAAATTAATCAACTCCTTCCATCTCCAGTCCCCAGAGCCTATACCCAGACCTACACAACACCATCACCTCACAGGCAAGAGAGAAAAGGCAGGCCTTGCAATGTGCTGTGAAGGCTGACAAACTGTCTACTATGGACCTGGGGAGAAATGGAGTTCCAGAGGTCCAGGGCCCTAACAGACTGACCTGCAAGCTGCCTCCTTTAATTCATGCATAAGGGTTTTTTTTTCAGCTCAGGTGCCTCCACTGACCCCAACTGTGACAATATTAGAAGGGAAGGGAGGCTCTCTCTTAGATAGGCCCCAGACCATTTTGGCCTTATAAGTCAAAACCAAGATCTTAATATCACTCCAAAAGCCAACGGGAAGCTAGCACAGGTCATAAAGCAGAGGTTTAACATGTTAATGGAAAGAAACACTGCTTAAGAGGTGGGCTGCTGAATTCTGCACCAGCTGCACTTTCTGAATAAATTTAAAAGGCAATCCCAGGTAGAGTGTATTGCAGTAGTCTAATCTCAAAGTGACAAAAAGAAAATGTGGTCTAGATGAAATTGCTAGAAGGTGGGTGGCATAACTGGTTGAAAGACTCTACTCAAAGAGTAGTTCTCAATGGTTCGCTGTCAGACTGGGTGGTTGCATCTAGTGGGGACTCACAGGGGTCAGTCCTGGGTCCGATACTATTCAATATTTTCATTAATGACTTGAATAATGGAGCAGAGAGCATGTTTATAAAATTTTCAGATGATACCAAGCTGGTTGCAAGCACTTTGGAAGACAGTATTAGAATTCAAATTGACCTTGACAAATGGGAGAATTGGTCTGAATTCAACAAGATGAAATTCAATAAAGATAAATAAAAGTACTTCCCTTAGGAAGGAAAAATCAAATATAAAAATACAAAATGAGAAATTGGTTAGGTGGTAGCACAGCTGAAAAGGATCTGGGGGTTATAGTGGATCATAAATTGAATACGAGTCATCAGTGTGATGCAGCTGCCCAAAAGACTAATATCATTCTGGGATGTATTAACAGGAGTTTGGTATGTAAGACATGGGAAGCAATTGTCGTCCTCTACTCGGCACTGGTGAGGCCCCAATTGGAGTACTGTGTCCAATTCTGACACCATGCTTTAGGAAAGATGTGGACAAGCTGAAGAGAGTCCAGAGGAGAGCAACAAAAATGATAAAAGGTTTAGAAAACCTGAGCTATGAGGAAAGGTTAGGTCAAAAACTGGGCAATTTTAATCTTTAGAAAAGATGATGGGTTGGGGGAGAGAACCTGGTAGCAGCCTTCAAATATACTAAGGGCTGTTATAAGGAGGGCCATGACCCATTGTTTTCCATGTCTGTTGAAGGCAGGAGAGGTAGTAATGGTCTTAATCTACAGCAAGGAATTTAGATTAAATATTAGGAAAAACTTTCTAACTATAAGGGTAGTTAAGCTGTGGAATAGGCGTCCATGAGAATTTATGGAATCCCCATCACTGGAGGTTTTTAAAAACAGGTTGGACAAATAGCTATTGGGATGGTCTAGGTTGAGGAGGTTACTTATCTGTAACTGGAGGTTCTTTGACACATGTGGTCCCTATTTGGATTCCAAATGTGGGTGCAAATGTCCACCAGAGCGGGAACAATTGTGTAGCAGTATCTATTGATCCACATAGGCGTCGTCCTCATGTCTGCAGCTGAGGTTATAAGAAGCCATGCGGGTCGACACCACTCCAGTTCTTTCTTACTACTAAGCAGCATAGTCCGCAGCAGAGGGGATGTAGGGCAGGTATTGGAATCCAAATAGGGACCACACATCTCCAAGAATCTCCAGTTACAGGTAAGTAACCTCCTCTTCTTCTTCAAGCGATGGTCCCTTTATTGATCCCAAATATGGGTGAATAACAAGCAGTGATCAGCATGGAGGTGGGCACGAGGACTCGTGAGAAGTGACAAGGGTGATTGCTTAGTGAGAGGTAAAGATGTGGATGGAGCCCTATGTGGCTACTCAGCCAATGTCCTGCCATGGCACATCTGCGAGGCAGGCTGACATGGCGGTGTGTTGCCTATGTGAAGTGAGCTGTGACTCCAGAAGGTTGAGGTATCTGGGAGAGAGTGTAGCATTTGTAGATGCAACAGGAGATCCATTTGGAGATGTGCTGTGAAGAGAGGGCTTCTCTGTTGCAACATTTGACAATGGCATTAAAGTGAAGTGTGAAAGGCATGGGCATGGTGGAGGTAGAAGGCCAGGGCACAGTGGATGTTGAGAGAGTGCAATGTTCATGGAGTTTGGGATAGAAGACTGGGAGGTGGATGCACTGGTTGAGATGGAATGCAGACATCACCTTAGGGATGAATTTGGGGTGCAGGCATAAGGAGACTTTGTCCTTATGGAAGATGGTGTGTGGGAGGTCAGCTATCATGGCCATCAACTCGCTAACACGTCACACCAATGTGAGGGTGACCAAGAAGATCACCTTCATTGAGAAGTGGAAGAGAGAGCATGTAGTGAAAGGTTTGAAGGGTGGCTTGATCAGGGCAGAGAGAGTGACATTAAGGTCCCAGGAAGGGGTTGGCTTGAGCACTGGTGGAAAGGCATTGAGCGGACCTTTGAGGAAACCAACAGTGGCCGGATGACTGAAGACAGAAAAACCATCCACCAGAGGGAGGCACTAAGCACTGCCAGGTGGACCCAAATGGAGTTCTGGCTGAGGCCTGACAGTTTGAGTTGGAGAAGTAGTTGAAGAGAATAGGGATGGATACGGAGTCCAGCGGGTAAACAACAATGAAATTACTTAATGGTGGCGGTGACCCCAGGTGGTGAACTGTTTCCATTTCACTTGATAGCAGGGCCTGGTAGATGGCCTCCTGCTGTGTGTGAGGACCTCGGGCATCGGGGTGGAGCATACCCTCTGTACTCGTGAACCCCATCCAAATATCAAGTCGTGAGGTGGAGCAGGCTCAAAGTGGGCTGCTGGAGTCGTCCCAGCTTCTTCTGCGTGAGGTGATCTGAGTGTGTGCGGAGGCAGGGGGGGGGGGCATAAGGAAGAGGTGGAGGAGGTCTGTGAACCAATACTGGCCAGGCCAAAAGGGAGGTGTCAGTATGACTGTCGCTTGGTCCCATAAAATCTTGCTCAGGACTTGTGGGAGCAGGGGAATGGGCAGAAAGACATAGTGTAGGTTGCCAGCCCAGGGAAGAAGGTCATTGCTCCATGAATCTGTCCCAAAGACCCACCTGGGACAATAAAGGGGAAGTTTGAGGTTCTCATTGGTCACAAAGAGGTCCCAGCATGGGGTGCTCCACCTGCAGAAAACAGAGCATAGGGTAGGGTTATGCAGTTCTCACTTGTGGTTCATGTAGAAGGATGTGCTGAGCATGTCTGCAAGGGAGTTGTGAGCACCCAGGAGATAAGCAGCCTGTAGTGTGACACCGTCCTTAAGGCACCAGTTCCAGAGATGGACAGCCACTGCACAGAGGGAGGGAGACTTGGCACCACCTTTCCTGTTGAGATAGACTTCTGCAGCCATGTTGTTGGAAAGCAGATGAATGTGGCGAGATCATATGCGGGGAGGAATGCCCGACAGGCAAGATGGGCAGTGCGCAATTCTAGGATGTTTATATGCATCCTGGCCTCCAGGGGGCTCCAGAGACCCTGGGCCATCTGACCATTCAGATGGGTGCCCCAGCTGGTGAAACAGGCATCCCTGGTGAGAATGGCATGGGGGAGAGGAGGTGTAAAGGGGGTGCGGACCAAGATCTTGGATGGGTTGGTCCACCATGCGAGGGAGGCTAGGACAACACTGGGAAGCAGGACAGGTTTGTCTAAGTCATCTGTCTGCGGCTTGTAGATAGACAGGAGCCACATCTGAAGGCGGAGCATGTGGAGGCGCACATGGAGCGTCACGGAGTTACAGGTCACCATGTGGCCAAGGAGGGGAAGACATTGGTGGATGGAGGTGTGCAGGATGTGGCACAAGGTGGTAATGATAGAAGTGAGGGCAGCAAAACGGTCCGCCAGCGGGAAAGCTTGGGCCACGATGGAGTCCAGGAGCGTACAAATAAAGATGATCTGGTGGGTAAGGACAAGGACTGACTTTTCCTCGTTGATGCAAATTCCGAGAGTTGTGAGGAGGCCACAAAGGGCCAGGATAGCTGATAAGAGATGCCCATAGGACTGTGTAACAAGGAGCCAATCGTCCAGGTAAAGGGAATACTGAGTGTCCGAGATGACGCAAATGGGCTGCGATGATGGCAAAGACTTCTGTCAAGACTCAGGAGTCTTGCAATACTGAAGGGGGGGGGATACAGAACAGATAATGGGAGTGTCCAACCATAAAACAGAGAAACTTCCAGTGAGCTGGGTAAAGTTGATGTGGAAATAGGCATCTTTCATGTCGAGAGCCGTGAACCAGGCTCCCTGAGGAAGGGAAGGGATAATCAAGGGGAGCACCACCATCTGGAACATGAATTTCTTTATAAATCTGTTGAGCATCAGGAGGTCCAAGATAGGGTGGAAGGCCCCCTCCCCATTCTTCAGAATAAGGAAGCACAGAGAATAGAAGCAGTGGACCCTGTTATGGAAGGTAACTGGCTCTATGGTGCCCTTTCAGAAAAGGGTATCTGCTTTCTATTGGAGTAGATCTTGGTAGAAGGAATCTTCACGGCCACCACGGGGTGAACGAGGGGGGAATGAGATAAATTTGATGGAGTACCCCTGATGGAGAACAGCCAGTACCACATGGTCCATGGTGATCTTGCCCCAATTGTGGGTGAATAGGGCAAGAGGGCCCCCAAAGATGACATGGGGGCCCTGGGAAGGGTTAGGAGAAGGTTCACATGTCTTGACCTGGGAGTCAAAAATGCTGTGCAAGCAGGGTCGATGAAGCGGAGGTGGCAGTGGCAGAGTAGCATGGCCACTAAGAGCACTGGTGACACTGGGGCGGCTCCTGCGGGTGCGGAAAGTAGGGCAGATAGGGAGTGTGGGATGGGGGCGGAAGGATGACTAAGGCCCTGGTGTAAATGCTGAGGACCCTTAGAGTGGCATGAGAACCCTTGAGGGAATGGAGTGATCCATCCATCTTGTCATTGGAGAGCTTGTGGATGTCAAAGGGGAGGTCCTCGAGAGTGGTCTGGACCTCCTTAGGGAATCCAGATGATTGGAGCCAGGAATCCTGAAGCAGCATGATGCCAGTTGCCAAGAAGTGGGAGACAGCATCAGCGACTGCTGCTTAAAGGCTCACCTTGGCCACGAGCTTCTCCTCATCCAGCAGTGCCTGGAACTGTTGCTATTTGTCTGGCGGCAGCAGCAACTCCAAAAACTGGGAGAATATGTGAAAGTCGTATTTCACCAACAATGCTTGGTAGTTGGCAATGCGAAACTGGAGTCCTGCAGAAAAGTAAACCTTCTTGCCCAAAAGGCCCATTTTCTTTGCTGACCTGTCCAGAGGGGTGGACCTGAGGTGTTGTTGGCAAGCAGGTTCTCTTACTGCCTGGACCACCACGTGGGTGGGCAGGAGAGGAGGAAGTCACAGAATATCAGGGTTGGAAGGGACCTCAGGAGGTCACCTAGTCTAACCCCCTGCTCAAAGCAAGACCAATCCGCAGACAGATTTTTGACCCAGATCCCTAAATGGCCCCCTCAAGGATTGAACTCACAACCCTGGGTTTAGCAGGCCAAGGCTCAAACCACTGAGCTGTCCCCCTCCACCTTTAGCACCAAAGTAGCACATTGTACACTTTGGAGTAGTGGCACAAGAGACAGGTGTGTTCCAGACCATCTGCACTGACTGCAGGATGGCCTCATAGATGAAAAGGGCAGTCCAGGAGGGCCCTTGCTGCTGGAGGATGTCCAGGAGCTGGTGGTGCATATCCTGGACCTCGTCCACCAGGAGTCCAAGTCCGCCACCTGCCAAACTACCTTGTGATACTGCCTATGGTCATCAAGAGGGGAGAGGAAAGGGAGAGTGGGATCAGCACCTCATCTGGTGATGAGGAGGCACTGGTGGGGACTGGCGGAACCAGCAGTACTGACTGTACCACCACTTCCTCCCATTCTTTGGAAACCAAAAAGGGTATGAGGTAGACCGGGAATGGCCAATACGATGTCACTGATGATGTACAATGGTCCCAGTACAGGTCCCGGAGGGCCAGTATGGCCAAGCGTAAGGGTCTCTGGGGAGTGGTGGACCCGCAGGTACTGGTACAATAGCTTGGCAGTGGGGTCATAGGCTGGAGGATAGAGTGGTCTGCATTGGGGATCTGGGCGGCAAGACTGGGCCAGCAAGAAGGAAGGATCCTGTTTGGAGAAGCCCTCAGACTCGGAGGATGGGTCTGGCAGCAGAGGAGCCAAAACTGCTGGCAGTCCAAGATAGGTGGAAGGGGCGCATCTTTCTAGGAGGAGCAGCAGGGGTTCATCCACTGGAGAAGGCAGGACAAAGGTGCCCGGGAGACCTGAAGGCAGTGTGGAACCTGGGTATGGCAGCATCAGCTCCGCAGTGTGCAGCAGAGGTTCTAGGAAGTTGGGCATACAGAGAACCACCTGCACAGGGTGCTGGTGGTGCAAGCAGAGGACAAAGCGATGTCGGCACCAGAGCAGTGACTGTGGGTGGTGGCGGCACTGGAGGATCATGTGGGTGTTTCTCCTTTTGCTCTGTCTTGGACTTCTTGGGAGCTGGAGCAGCGAGTTGATGCAAGACTTCTCACCCGACCTGGCCTGGCTTGGGGAGGCAACATTACATTTAGGGGCAGTCTCCGATTGGGATCCCCCCTTGTGCCCATGACTGTGCTTCTTATGCCACAGCAAGGCTTGTCAGGCTGCAGCAGTACCGATGCATCCAGTGCCCAGGAGGAAGACAGAGGAGCGCTCGCCAGCAGGGAGAGACACCGTTCCAGCAGATCTGCTGGTCCTGGATCTGACTGCGCAGGTAAGTACATAGCCTCTTCCATGAGGAACTTATGGAAACTTATGGCTTCGTGAATCTGGGAGGGGAACAAACGGCAAATGGAACAGTGGATGATGACTTGGGTTTCGCTGGGGGCAGTAGAGGCATTGCTGATGCTCATTGCTCACAGAAAAGGACTGAGGGCACGAAGCACAGTTCTTGAAGCCGACTTGCTGGGGCATAATCCCCAGGCAGGGAGGTCTCCCCAGTGGGGGAAGAAGTCCAAAGGGAAACTTAACTAATTACCATACTAAGGCCTGGTCCACACTAACCCCCCACTTCGGACTAAGGTACGCAAATTCAGCTACGTTAGTAACCTCGAAGTAATTCGAAGTACCTTAGTCCGAACTTGCCGCGGGTCCAGACGCGGCAGGCAGGCTCCCCCGTCGATGCCACGTACTCCTCTCGCTGAGCTGGAGTACTGGCGTCGACGGCAAGCACTTCCAGGATCGATTTATCGCGTCTAGACAAGACGCGATAAATCGGTCCCAGAAGATCGATCGCTTACATCTGGACCAGGAAGTAAGTATAGACGTACCCTAATAAACAAGAAAAACACTATCTATAACCAGAAGCAATGTGTTTGGAGTGTAGGAGGCATGTGCCCCTTCCCCAATTTGCCTGGCTTGTACTGAGCATGTTCACAAAGATTAAGCATGCTCAGTAACACTGCAGAAGCTGTCTACCCTCATTCTGCCCCCCTGCTATTGGCAGGCTCGAGTCATCTATGTCTAGAACTATGTACACAATGGCAGAATGGATAAGCAACTCTCTTAGCTAGGTTAAGAACATGGAGGAATAGAGGTTCTGACTCTGGCCATGTGGCAATAAGAGGGAACTGGATCAGTGTCAACCTGCCCAGCCTCGTATAACCTTGGTTTCGGACACGAGGATGACTCATGACACATGTGCAGGTCAACAGACATTGCTACAGAATTGTTCCAGCTCCAGTGCATGGGGTGCATGCGCGCACACATTTGGAATCCATATAGGGACCATCACTCAAAGAACAGTACTTGGATGTGCCACAGCACAGGGAGCTGGAGGTCCCTTCCAGCCCTGGTAGGGTTAATGAGGGCCTGAGAGGCCACTTAGGTCACCTGGCATAACATCAGAGGAGGGCCAGGATTAAGTGAGGATGAAGACCAGCCGAGGAAGGGCCAGGACAGCACTATAAAACCAGGAAGCTGAGAGTAGAAGGAGGCTGCAGGAGAAGGAGGCTACAATCACTCTTTGGAAGGAGGGTGGTCATCAGAAGCAAGGAGGAGGCCCAGAGGGAGAGTAAGCACTGGGACCCTTCCCTGGAGTAAGGAGTCTGACTTAAGGCTAGGAGGGATGAAGTAGCCATGGGGAGCAGAGTAAGCTTCAGTGGTAAACCCAGAAGTAGGAAAGAGAAAATAGGGAGGCTCAGTAGGAAGGAGACCAGGGAAACAGCAATAGGGATGGAGACGGAGGACTGGATTGCTGGTTATAACATCCCTGGCCTGGAATCTGGTGCAGTCTGGAGACAGCATTTGGACAGTGGTTCTGTTGGATTTTGCAACCCCAGAAGGAGTGGACTAAATGGTGATCTGGCTAGTGTGCCAAGTTACCAGAAGAAAGGTTATTGCAGAGCGAGTAACAAGCAGCAATAGGACACCCGACATAGCGAGAGCTATATTTCCCAACCTAGATACAAGGAAGCACACTACTGGTGGGTGAACTGCATTACAGATAGCTACTATGTTTTCCCTCCTCCTGTCTTCTGGGACCTCACCCATCCTCCATGAGCTCTTGAAGTTAATTGCTAATGGTTCCAAGATTGCTTCATCTTCTAGTTCCTTAAGTACCCCTACGATGACATACATCAGACCCTGCCAACTTGAATACATCGAACATACCTAAATATTCTTTAACTTGTCCATTCCTTATTGTGACTTGTGCTCCCCCACCCCTGTTAATATTAATTGTGCTGAATATCTGGTCACCATTAACATTTTTAGTGAAGACAAACAAAACAGGCATTAAATACCTCAGCCTTTTTGACATAATCTGTAATTAGCCCCCCTTCCCCGCTAAGTAGAGGACCTACTCTTTACTTTAACTAAATCAGGAACAAGAGAAAGACAAAGAACCTCATTGCCTCTTATGTTCCTTGCAAGGCATCACACATTTTGTGACTCAGCTTTTGTGATTTTGTTCCTACATGCTTGTGCTATTCTCCTTAGCATTCTGTCCACATTTCCACATTTTTTGGAGGATTCCTTTTTGCTTTTCAGGTCATTCAAGAGCTCCTTTTGGAGCTATACTGGCCTCTTACTATTCTTCCTATCTTCACACTGTAATAGTTGGCAGTTGTGCATTTAATATTGTCTCCTTGAGAAACTTCCAGCTCTCCTGAACTCCTTTATCCCTTAGATTTTTCTTCCCATGGGACCTTACCTACCAGTTCCTTGAATTCATTAAACTCTGATTTTTTGAAGTCCACTGTCCTTATTTTGCTACTCACTCCTTCCCTTCCTCAGAATTTGTTAAGACTTACTTACAAAAAAATTTCTCCCCCCAGTTCACCAGTGTACCCAAGCATAATAAAGCAGTGCCATAGCCCTGCATTTGTTTTGTGATATTTCAAGTTTGAATGTGATCAAAATCAATTCCAAACCAAAATCAGATACCACTCATTCTCGCTGAGGTCTTCTTTGCTAGGTTTTGTCTTCCCAGTCCAAATATGGAAATGAGGAGCCAGATTAACAGCTAGTTTTTTCACTCCTCCAATCAACAATAAAGAAGTTAAAATCAAGGCCCTGGGACTTCTACTGCAAGTCTCAGAGTGCTGATTGTCTGGGACAGCAAACTGGAAAATTCTGTGGTAGTTTCATATACATTTAAAAATGGAGATTTTAATGAATAATACTGTCAATACAGTAACCCCTGTCTGACTGACATTAGTCAACCATGAAAGAATACATCTGGATTTAAGTGAATGCACTGAAATACTCAGTTTGTGGTATCTGTAGTAATGGTGACACACAAGCTCAAAAGGCAGCAGTATCCAAATAAATACTACCACTTTACATGGAGGAATAGCTTCTGTTGCTTGGGAAACCCATGGAACCTGCACAATTTCTAAAGCAGCTAAAGCCTTTTGGGGCTGATGAAAGTCCGAGTTCACAATTTATATTGCTTATAACAATGAAACATTTACTACTTAGTGATGCATTCATTTACTGATTAATATAATTTTATCAAAACTTTTAACTTTGTAAATATGAGTTACTAATTTGTCATCATTGTCATAAGCAATATTTGAGATCCAGATCAAGAATAAAGTCAGAAAGGTAAAATACA
The DNA here is from genome assembly GCF_027887155.1 of Malaclemys terrapin pileata. Lineage (NCBI taxonomy): Eukaryota > Metazoa > Chordata > Testudines > Emydidae > Malaclemys > Malaclemys terrapin. The sequence continues at coordinate 74,751,513 of NC_071506.1, read as the reverse complement.
GCTTTATGGAAGCTCAAACCCTATTCAAAACAAGAGCTTAGTTACTGCCAGTGCATCAGCTCCAAGGAATAGGCTTATTGGCTGACAACATGACAGTATTTCTTTGTTATGACTGGCTGAAGACATCCAATTGTTATATAATAATTTTCAGTAATTAGTGTACATATTAGAAGTAACTCATCTTTTCATAAGAACAACGTTCTTTTGGATAAACAATAGCTTCCTACAACACTAAATTATGGAGGCCATGTTACTAATTTATGGTGGGTTACAATTATACATGCTGTGGGCCACAAGTACTCTGTGGGCTGTGTAATGAAGGCCAATAGTTTAAAAACTGATTAGAATTATAAATAATCTGCCAGGTGGTTGCACTTCTGTTACTGAAGATAACGTAATCTATGTCTTGTATATCTACAGTCACGCTGAAAGAAAATCTGATGATTAAAACCCCCCATAGATGATACAATCACTAAAAAAATAATTTCCAAAACAATTATTTTCAGTCATACCTTCATTATATATGTAATATGGATAGTGGCATTAATTTTGGTAACTGTGACATGATCTCACCACACCACACAGCATCACAACTCTAACATCCTGTAAGCTAGATTTTCAGGAAGTGAGGTCACCTCGTGATAAGGTGGATCATAGAAAAATCTATCTTGCATCAAGAGAGTGGATTCTGACTTTTTAGACCACTTATTTTATTACATGAACATTACAGGTATTCCTTTTCAAAAGAACTTAATTTAAAACAACAAGGCACAAAAATCCCTTCACTTTTCTTCCTATAGGAACTTTATAAATATTGAAAGTTGAGATATTTCTAATAAAAATATTGCATACATAAATGTTTTGGTTGTTTCAGAGGGTATGAAACCAAGAACAACTGAGCTAACTCTTAAAACCTGAAATGCTGGAGCAGCACCATTTTCTAGTGGGGGACTGGGTGTTAGGGTATCTGGAATCTATTATGCATTCTAACATTGACTCACAGCATGATGTAAGGCAAGTCACAGCCTCTGTGCCTCTGTTGTTCCATTGGTAAAAGGGAGATGATAATACTTAACCATATACACATCTACCCCGATATAACGCTGTCCTCGGGAGCCAAAAAATCTTACCGCATTATAGGTGAAACCGTGTTATATCGAACTTGCTTTGATCTGCTGGAGTGCGCAGCCCCGCCCCCCCAGAGCACTGCTTTACCACATTATATCTGAATTCATGTTATATCGGGTCACATTATATCGAGGTAGAGGTGTACTACATTTCTCTGAGGTCATTGGACAAAGTTGCAATGTATTGCAAGTGCAAAGTAATACCACTATTGCACTAGGTACATATTAGAACTGTACATCAGGGATGACTATGCTGGAGTTATTATGAGGGATACAACCGGGTTTTAAAACAATGAGCCTCTATTGTTGCCTCTATTGTCTGAATTAAAACACGAAAGTCTGTTAGCCTGAAGCCAGTCCCAAACACTCAAACTTCTGTGGTCCAGCCACTAGAGAGAGACAGAGTCACAGTGCTAGGGTGCATTACACAATTGTTTCAGGGATAGTCCCAACACAAAGCACATAAGATTGACTGATCCACTCTAGACCCAACTACCCCAGACTATTTACCATTTCAAAAGCAGAGGAATATTGCTGGAGTCCATAACACATACAGTTAATCAAAGCTGAGTTTTTAAGGTACAATAAGAAAATATGTGCTAGGTCACAGATTCCAGACTTCCTATGGGCTGCATAAACTTGATTTATGGGACACATATATATTTGTTCTAGATGTTAAACAATTAAATGAAATATTTGTGGATAAGGGTGAAGCTGTGGATGTAGTATACCTAGACTTTAGTAAGGCATTTGATACAGTCTCGCATGATATTCTTATCGATAAACTAGGCAAATACAATTTAGATGGGGCTACTATAAGGTGGGTGTATAACTGGCTGGATAACCGTACTCAGAGAGTTGTTATTAATGGTTCCCAATCCTGCTGGAAAGGTGTAACGAGTGGGGTACCGCAGGGGTCTGTTTTGGGACCGGCTCTGTTCAATATCTTCATCAACGACTTAGATATTGGCATAGAAAGTACGCTTATTAAGTTTGCGGATGATACCAAACTGGGAGGGATTGCAACTGCTTTGGAGGACAGGGTCATAATTCAAAATGATCTGGACAAATTGGAGAAATGATCTGAGGTAAACAGGATGAAGTTTAACAAAGACAAATGCAAAGTGCTCCACTTAGGAAGGAACAATCAGTTTCACACATACAGAATGGGAAGAGACTGTCTAGGAAGGAGTACGGCAGAAAGGGATCTAGGGGTTATAGTGGACCACAAGCTAAATATGAGTCAACAGTGTGATGCTGTTGCAAAAAAAGCAAACATGATCCTGGGATGTATTAACAGGTGTGTTGTGAGCAAGACACGAGAAGTCATTCTTCCGCTCTACTCTGCTCTGGTTAGGCCTCAGCTGGAGTATTGTGTCCAGTTCTGGGCGCCGCATTTTAAAAAAGATGTGGAGAAATTGGAAAGGGTCCAAAGAAGAGCAACAAGAATGATTAAAGGTCTTGAGAACATGACCTATGAAGGAAGGCTGAAAGAATTGGGTTTGTTTAGTTTGGAAAAGAGAAGACTGAGAGGGGACATGATAGCAGTTTTCAGGTATCTAAAAGGGTGTCATAAGGAGGAGGGAGAGAACTTGTTCACCTTAGCCTCTAAGGATAGAACCAGAAACAATGGGTTTAAACTGCAGCAAGGGAGGTCTAGGTTGGACATTAGGAAAAAGTTCCTAACTGTCAGGGTGGTTAAACACTGGAACAAATTGCCTAGGGAGGTTGTGGAATCTCCATCTCTGGAGATATTTAAGAGTAGGTTAGATAAATGTCTATCAGGGATGGTCTAGACAGTATTTGGTCCTGCCATGTGGGCAGGGGACTGGACTCGATGACCTTTCGAGGTCCCTTCCAGTCCTAGAATCTATGAATCTCCAGCAATAACACAGAGTTAAAGTTGAAATATAAAGCACTGCAAAAGTGAGGAAATCCCAGAAGTTCTTACACTAATGGGGGGGGGGGGGGAGATAGCTCAGTGGTTTGAGCACTGGCCTCCTAAACCCAGAGTTGTGAGTTTAATCCTTGAGAGGGCCACTTAGGGATCTGGGGCAAAAGCAGAACTTGGTCCTGCTAGTGAAGGCAGGGGGCTGGAATCGACTCAATGACCCTTCCAGTTCTAGGAGATAGGATATCTCCATTAATTTTATTATTTATTCTATATATTTAAGGGGATACATTAATAACAAAATTATCATACAAATATTCAGGGTTATATTTAACAGAGAAAACAGGACAAGAAAATACTACATGCATAGGATATTGCTGAGTTGGCCATTCTTTGAAAATAAAAGTCTTGATCTTGATCTGACCTTTACTTTTCACAAATATCAAGCAGTTAGCAACTGGAGACTAATATACCAGTAATAACATCCTCATTTTTAACCATCAACATTTGGCTTCTTAGTTGCAAATCACTGAGGATTCATTTAAACTGAAAGATGAACAATGTTAAAAGTTTAAATCACCTACAATTATGCTTTGATTTTTAGATCTGATATCAATTAAATGAATTTTTAATAACAATATTGCTTATTCCAAAATGTTGATACGCTGAATGGCACATGAACTGATGTAGTAAATGTATAATAATGTACACTTTGCTTTTACACTCCAAGTCAATGGGACTCTATGCATGTGAGGATCCACCTGTACAGAATCCCTTTGCAAGACGGGAGCCTAAAATCAATAACGTACATCTGAGTTTGAATAGTTTGCAACTCCTATAAATATAAAGAATATACTGACTATTCATGCAAAAATTAGCTGTCAAAATAATCTTTTGATTTCACAGGTACAGAACTAAAAAGCCCCAATTCTTTCTTGTGGTAGACTTCTTGATCCAGTAAGTGTTAAAGTAAAGATACTACTTGTCCAGTTTAGAAGAATATTAGTATGCAACAGTGATTTTTCTAACCCTTATTGCACCAAAACAATTGCATTTGTGGAGACTGAAGCGTGAAAAGCTCTTAGAAATGATAAGGAGGGAACTGAATATCAGAACACGTTCTTGCATAAGTGTATCTTAATAAATGGCTGATCTTTGCAACACACCATCAAAATCGTGCAACTACCATTTTTGGAACCATTTGTGCTCTCAGCTGAAGTTGCCAGATAAGACAAAATTTAGTATTAGACGAGAACAGCATATGAAATATTAAAAAAATAAAACAAAAAAAGAATTGTTATGTAAGTATTCTCCTGTTTTAGGAGTCAAAAACCAAATTCCTACTACTTTTCATGGGATTACGTGGTGTAGCAAGACCATATTTCATCCTTTGTATTCTAAAATTACTAAAAAGCAGACATACTGCACAAATGAAGATAGAGAAAAATATGAAATAAGCATCATAGCCCTGACCTTGCAATAATAACTCTGCAGGTGGACCTCCTTCAGCTGTGTGGTTCTCCTTGCAGGATCCAGGCCACAACATGATTTTTTTTTTTAAACAATTCAATCAAGCTGGTGTATTAAGATTAAAACACTAAAAAGATTTCTTTATGTGTATGGATATTTTGTTTAAAAGGAAGTTTTCAAACTTAACCAATGTGAATATTAAAAAGTTATAGAATCTAATTGAGGGCCTGATCCTGCTCTCACCGAAGTCAATGGGTGTTTTGTCACAGAATTAAGTGGGAATAGGATCAGGCCCATATGCCCCAATCCTAGCTTTCTAGGCTCTTATAACAGTGCTCATCTCCTTAGCATCTGATGGGTGCAATTTTACATAGATAGAAAGTACTGAGCCCTATGGGCCCAGCCTTGATCCTTCTGCAGTCAGTGGCAAAACTTGACTTGACCTAAGAAAGAGCAGACTTAGGCCCTAATTTAGATACTGTGCTTTTTTTGCATCCATACTATTTCTTGCAAAGAGATTTACCAGTATGGAGCCCCACTTTCTCAATCAGGGTTCCATTAGGCATAAAGATATGCCCACACAGGTACTTTTGCAATATTGGGACCTTAATTAGAAACCAGTTTCGATTAGGATTCCTGATCCAGGTAATTTGTTTTCATTTGCATCTACACTGCAAACATCAGCAGAGATTTTTAGAATCTTTTGCTTTGTTCATTTGAAAAAAAAAATCTTAAGAAAGAAAATGTTTACTGGAATTTTCATATTAAATTTCTTTTTATGTATTATACAGTCATAGCTATGAGTCTACATATCACAAAGAACTACAAAAATAGACAACTTTTAACATGTTTACAAACTTTTACCTCAGTAATTTAATTATATTGATTGTTATTGTCTATTCTGTATCACTGGATTTTAATAAGAAACGTAAAACAGAATAACTGCACCGTTCACTAGCATCAGACGACTGCCAAGCTTACTGACATGCAAAACATTTTGTAATTATTTTGCAAATCTCTCACCCTAACACAGTATCATATGCTACAACAGTTTTTGACCAATGTTACTCCATTTTTTAAAAGAAAAGCATGAATATACACTGAAAAATTGTAGTCTAATCCAGATAACTAGAAAGTCAGAGACAAAGAGTGAAAAATGGAGTTTAAAACACTCATTTCATTTCAGTTATCAAAGTTTATTCTTTTTCCAGATACTAAAATCTAGGCAAAATATGTATTCAAATCACACCTGTTTCAGTTTCTCAAAAGTGCAATTTCAGCTAATTTAACAATTCATTCCTCTTAGGGATATGTTTTACTGGGAGATTTAAGCTAGTGAGATCAGCCTGAGTAAATCATGCAGTTAACTGATTTTTGATAATAGAAAACTTTGGCTGGCTGAAAATATTTAAAGACAGTAGAAGTAGACAATGCTGGTGGGTAACTAGATAGCTTTTTCATTCCAAATGCCACATGCACAAGTCTCAACGAACAGATTGATCATGATCTAACTATCAGTATCAAACTGCAGTGCTTAGAAACAAGACAGACAAATCATAAATCTACTTATCTGATCATTTATTTTCCATGACTGGATCTAAACAGAACAAAACGCTGCTTTTTGGTCAGTGAGGCAGGACTGTGGACAAATCACACTGTAGAATTGCCATGCTCTTTCCTTCATGTTTGACAGTTTGATTCCTTCTGAACTAAACGATGATGTGTCAGCCTACATACCCTATTGTGTTGATACAAGTCTCCCTTAAATCCCAGATAAGGGATAATTTGCCTTTCAGTGACTGCTACAACACAGATTGTGTTAACAGCAATACCTCAGAAAGCATGAATGGGAGAACGAAGTACTGGTAAGAGAGAGAGATGTCTCTAAGGCTGTAGCATTATCCTACTCCCTGTCACTTTGATGGACAACTTCCTAAGGCCCGGTCTACACCTCAAACTTAGGTTGACCTAGCTACATCGCTAATCTTTGAGAGATGTAGTTAAGCTGACGTAAGCCCCGGTATAGAAAATAGCTTGGTCAATGAAAGAATTCTTATGTAGACCGAGCTACTGCATCTCAGAGTGGTGGATTAAGTACAGCGATGGAAAAACTGCTTCTGTCACTGTAGCAAGTGTCTACGCTCAGGCACTACGGCAACACAGCTGCAACACCTTAACTGTGCAGCCATAACATCTGTAGTGTAGACCTAGCCTAAGGAAGCACAGCCCTAACAACTCTGGAAGACCTTATCAACCAACAACTATATGTTCAGCCTATTGTTCTTAGGGAATGTGTGGAAAGAGCATCTGTTTTACAGAGTTTCTCAAACTCTTCTACTCTGTCTAAAACTTGGAAGCCACTTTGGGGGAGAGGGCATTGATTGTAACTTTCACCAGTCTATGCACCTCTCCTTGATATACTCAGGAACGACGTACAGTAATACTTTTAGACATGGCATAATTCTTGGAAGGCTCTCAGGATCCCATTTCTAGGCTGTTAAGATGAAATTTAGCAGATGAGAATCTTCTCTCTTTGTCATAACTATAAAGGGAAGGGTAACAGCTGTCCTGTGTACAGTACTATAAAATCCCTCCTGGCCAGAGACTCCAAAATCCTTTTCCCTGTAAAGGGTTAAGAAGCTCAGGTAACCTGGCTGGCATCTGACCTAAAGGACCAATAAGGGGACAAGATACTTTCAAATCTTGGGGGGGGAAGGCTTTTGTTTGTGTTCTTTGTTTGGGAGTGTGTTCGTTCTCGGGACTGAGAGGGACCAGACATCAATCCAGGTTCTCCACATCTTTCTAAACAAGTCTCTCCTATTTCAAACTTGTAAGTAAATAGCCAGGCAAGGCGTGTTAGTTTTCCTTTGTTTTCTCAACTTGTAAATGTACCTTTTACTAGAGTGTTTATCTTAGTTTGCTGTACTTTGAACCTGAGACTAGAGGGGAGTCCTCTGAGCTCTTTAAGTTTGATTACCCTGTAAGGTTAATTTCCATACTGATGTTACAGAGATGATTTTTACTTTTTTTCTTTAATTAAAAGCCTTCTTTTTAAGAACCTGATTGATTTTTCCTTGTTTTTAAGATCCAAGGGGTTTGGATCTTGATTCACCAGGAGTTGGTGGGAGGAAGGAGGGGGGATGGTTAATTTCTCCTTGTTTTAAGATCCAAGGGGTTTGGATCTGTACTCACCAGGGAATTGATGAAAGGTTTCTCAGGGCTTCCCAGGGAGGGAAAAATTGGGAAATGGTGGCAGCGGAACCAGAGCTAAGCTGGTAGTTAAGCTTAGAAGTTTTCATGCAGGCCCCTACATTTGTACCCTAAAGTTCAAAGTGGGGATCCAGCCTTGACACTCTTGCTGCAGAAGGCTAGAGGTTTGTGATGTGATTCACTCTGTGCAGGGCCGGCTCCAGGGTTTTGGCCACCCCTAGCAGCCAAAAAAAAGAAAAGAAAAGAAAAAAAGCCGCGATCGTGATCTGCAGTGGCAATTCGGTGGGAGGTCCTTCGCTCCGAGCAGGAGTGAGGGACCGTCTGCCGAATTGCCGCGAAACAGCTGGACGTGCCGCCCCTCTCCAAAGTGGCCGCCCCAAGCACCTGCTTGGTAAGCTGGTGCCTGGAGCCGGCCCTGACTCTGTGACAGACCCTCCACTCCCTCTCTCTGGCAGAGCAAGACTTCTGTGCTTTCTGCAGTGGCTGGCAGAGTGCTACTGCAAGCAGCACAGGGAATGAAGTAATCCTTGTCCAGTGAAGCTTTTACATGCTCAAAAGGAATCCAAGATGGCATCTGGGCAGCCAGAGGTAATCAGTTCTTTTCTTGAACTCTTTTGATGCAGTAGTCAGACTGTGGAACTTGAAGACCTCTGCAGGCCATGAAAATTTTAGTTTGACTGTTAATCAATCTTGACTGTTTAGCCAAAGAGAAAGAACTCAGGATCTGTACTGTAGCAGATTCAGACATATAATTGGATGTTGTGTGGAACAAATCCAGGATCTACAAATACAAATCTGCATTTATTAATTCAAACGGTAATATCAGGACTTCATTTTCTTTCAATTATGTGCCTCTGGTCAGTTAAAATTTATCATCCATATGACGCCTGGATAAGATAATAGCAACAATACAGGGTTGTCATTCAGCTGTAGACTTCTGTTTTCAGACCTCAAGATCATCTACACAGTGTATTGTGCTGTAATTTATTTAATTAGACATCTCTTTGGAAAAAAATCTTTTATCATTTATCTTAGTATCATTTACCTTAGTATATAATTTATTATTTAATCAAAGCTACATTTATTTAATGGGCATTAAAATCCAATGAATAAAGGTGTAAGGATTTAATTCAGTGTCTCCAGTTTCATGAAGCCTACATTCCTTATTACTTTCTTTTCAAGCAGAGAGATTGAATAAAACCTTTGTAAGAATTTTGAAGCATAGAGGCCTACCTCAATTGATTTTTGGTGGCTTCAATGTCACAGAAGCCCAATGGAATTGTTACTGAACTTGGCCCTAGAACAAGTATACTAAATAAATAAAATGCAAATGTGAGGGGGAAAATATTAGCCAAAAGTGATTATTGTCTGAAATAATTTAGTAATAAAATTACATTGAAAAAATGAGATAGTTATGTTTCAATTTCATATGCATTAAATAAAATCATCTTGTGCATTCACTTAAGCAGTACCCGTTATTTAAGAACATTATCACTGAAGATTTCCAGTTGTTGGACTAACCTATTGGCTTAAAACTGCCACAACTAAAACTGCTCTGCCACATTATACTCGGTTCAGTTCTGGGCATGGGCTTTTTGCTCTTCAGACTTGCAGGAAGTAGGAGTCTAGGGTAAGAGTGACATATTCCATTTCAGAAGAAGACTGAATAACATTTTTAATTATGACGTGTAGGCTAGAGGGTATAGAGGTAGGCTCTTCTACCCAGAGCAGATCTGCAAATTATGTCAATGGGAATAGAATATGATTTATAAAGTAATATCACTTTTAGTTAGTAAAGTTATTGTTGCATTCATTATCATTTGCCATGTAGTAATACCATTTGCCCAAAGTAGCATAGAATTGTGCATCTAAATTACTTGAAAATAGAGAGCTTTAAATGGCATTATTATGTTCCAGAGTTAACAATATTTAAATAGATGGAACCTATTCACATTTCTAAGATTAGTCTCGAGATCGGTGCAAGTCAGTGAAGCATGCATGGATCCATTTCTGATGGACATTTGATGCCATACTGAGGTAGGACAAACTCTCTATAATCCTTAAATGTATGTGGTCCAGCCCCTGTTCAAGAAATCACAACTCAACAAGAAAGTTCTCACAAACTACTTCATCTCCTATCTCTGTGTTGGGAAAGATTACTGAGAAGGTGATAGTGGGCCAACACTAGCAACGCCCAGTTGTCTTCCCAGTATCCTTGTTCTTTGCTAATCAGGCTCCTGGATATATCATTGAAACAGCTGATTGTGCTAATGGATATCTCCTAACTATAGGTGGTAGTCTGCTATCAATACTAAATACTGTTAGATGAGTTAGAGTTGGATAACGTCGCCAAGAAATAGAAGAAAGTTGTGACGGGTAGCTTCTCTTTTTTTCTGAGATTTGATCTAGTTTCCCCTTTTTCAACATATATACAATTAAGGAGAGATGAAATAATGTAGGCTACAGTGGCCTCTTATAAGCTCTGTCTCCAATATTCATTCACATACACTTCCCTTTATATACCAATGTCTCAGTAAAGTATGGACCTAAATGAAGAGAAGACACTCAAACTGAACCTGAGCCAAGTCAAAGGTGATGCTGGCGGACAGAGATAAATATTTTGAGAAACTGGAACAGTAATCTAACTCTTGTTTGTCAGAGGGCATCTGACTTCTACTGGAAGGATGGTATGCAGAGTTGTGGTTCTACTGGAATAGACTCTATTTCTGAAGTCTGCATAACATTAGGCCCAGATGTCTTTTTTTTCTACGGGACTGATCCGTTTCCTATTCAATGTTGACCTAGCCACCAAGATCCATGCCTGTGTCACTTCAAGACTAAACTATTCCAACTCTCAATTCCTGAGAAGAACCAGAAGGCCAGATCCTCATCTGCAGCCAAGCAACACTCACTGCAGCTTGGGTGTGTATGCAAATGTATCTTTGCACTCTCCTCAATCCTGTAGCCATTCTGAATTGGGATGATCCCTGGGTATAGTTTAGAGTAGCCTCCAACATCTGCCAATGTCCCCAAGGGCCATTACACCAGTACGACCACCTCCTTATTTACCTGGTCACATCACCACCATCAGAAAGTACAAGAAGTAGTGGTGTAGGAACCACTATGGCAGCTCTTTGCCACCCAAGAATTCCTCTACACTGAAGAGATCCTTTGGGGGCTGGATCCACCAAGTTTAGTGTTGCCTTGCAGTGGTCAAATGGCACAAAGTGGCCAGAGCATGGCCTAGGATCAGAGGCAGAAACTGTAAATGGTTCAGAATAAAGTGGCCTCAATTCCATATAGGACAGATCAATGGAAACACATCACACAGGTGCTCCATTCTGACAATTCAATTTATTCCAGACTGGGTTCTTATTTTTACAGCCCTAAATGGGCTACGATTCATTTATCTCAGAAACTGCCCCTTTCCTTACCTCATTACAACAGCTAAAAGGTGGTGATGTTGATTTCAAACTACAGGTTGAAAGTTTTGGGGGCCAGGAGAAGGTTCTTCAAAGTCTCTTGACTATGGAATCTGTTCTGGCTAGACAGAGATCCGTTTCTACCCACCTCTCATCACTTAAGAAGTCGCATCTTTTTAAGTAGTCCTTACCATAACAGAGTCCTGACAATGCCCCTATCAATGGCTACCATCTGTATTTGATCCCTTTTTAAGAAAACAATTTAAGAAAATGATGGGATGAGAGAAAACTGATAAATCATCAATTTATGTAATAGGTGCCCAGATACTAAGGTGAAGGCCTCTCTAGAAATGCATTTAATAAATAATAATACAGTATGCAATTTATAAATATTGTTGATTTATTATGTTTTCAATCTTTAAAGACAAGTATGAAAAAGCTAAAATATTGCTTAGGTTGACGGCTACCAATGTGTGATTTTTTTTCTACTTTTGTTTGACATCACTTGCCTATGACAACAGCTAGCTATCAAACTGAAGACCCTTATTCAGGAGGTTAATGTGAGGTAGGAACTCCATTCAGTGTTATTTTGGCTTAAGGGCATAATGTCACAATTTGGTGCATCCTCTAATGACTTTTTTTTTTCTAAAGGCAGCTTACAGCTTAGACCTAGTTCAGCAAATTTCCTTGCAAGGTTCTTGGGAGACTGGAGTGGAAAAAGGTACAATTGATTGGGTGGCCAAACTTTTGTTCATGCCTGCTTACTGATTTTTGTTCATTTCACAAATAAACAAGGCATGAATACATCAACCCACAAACCATAAACAATAAAGAACTTCATCCTGTAAGTTTGCTACGGCCAGCAGTTTGTGGCTGAATCTGCTATTTGTCATAAGATAAATGATAAAGTGATTGCCATTTGTCACTGAATACACAAGAGGAGTGTTCAGCTGTGAACCACATAAA